>NC_086382.1:24305453-24468099 GCF_036588685.1 Mytilus trossulus | reverse complement strand
AATTAAAGTGTTGGGTACCACCTTAATACCTATAATTCAGATGATCATAAGTTAAGGAATAAAGAAATATAAAATCATTAATTGATTATGGACAAATGATGGACTTTTCGAGATATTTTTTTTCAAAAGGTAAAAAAGTCCGACTCGGAAATATACGCCAAAACTAATATTGGTTTTATTTGAATCTTGAATCATAGGGAGAGAAAAATTCAAGCTTAAATTTTGGTAGATGACCTTCCATGAGCTACCGAGGTCTTAATAAAAGGGAAAAGTTGGGGATATTGTATTGTAACAAAACTAAAGAGATCGAACAACTTACAAACATTACTTGAACTGATATAACTACATTCTTAGTACGTGTTTTTAGTGTGGGGATTTTTGGTTTTTTCCTTCAATATATCAAAAAGTACTTGTTTTGAACGCCTCAAAATCATTTTGCCTCTTATTTATAAAAACAATCTCAATTTTGAAGGATGTTGAGAGGCATTAAGTGTTTTTTTTTTTCAAAACAAAAATGAATCCGATTCATACAAAAAAAGGTTTGATATACATAGACCAATCCTTTCACCTTAGGAATTTTGAACTTTCACAGAAACAACTATGTTATTACAACTCCTACATGGTTTGGTCAGCATCTACTTGAAATTTTACATTGCTAGATCATAATATGAACATGTGACTTTGGGTAAGTCTTTTCGGTCCACTGATATTTTATAATTCTACCCGGTAAACTAAGAAATATTTTGAGAATCTACATTGTCCGCCGAACTTCCTCTTCATTGTGTCAAATGTACGAACATTCAGACTTATTCAATGTTAGTGACTAACACACAAAAGTCCGCTGTATGATTATAAGGTATGTATGTACCGTTAATAACTTGCATGTTGACTTATTCTATTAGATCTATTTTTATCTATATTTATATTTTTAGCATATTACCGCTTTAATGCTCTTGGTACTGATTGGATCGCTGTTAAAATAGGAAAACGTCACTATACCACTGACGTTAATGTACCCTCGTTGAATTCGCCAACAATTTTGGAAAGGGTAAGTCATTGCTGCCATTTGATATATCGAGAGAAATTATCGTGAAAAAATAACTCATGAAAGACACCACGTGCTATCGGATCCTGAAATGTATTCAACTAGGTCATAAATGCAATTGAGTGTATTTTAAAATCTATGTAAAATATGGGGGAAAATGTTATGTCAAAATGCTTCAACTGCTTTATAAATACTGTAAACTAATTTAAAGAGAATATGCAGTACTTTTAAACAGAAACGAATTAGGCGACATAAAGATCATGAAGAAAACATCACATAAAGATCACATTCCAGTTGTTAGGATATATATGTAATTTTGAAATATGTGTTATTTTTCACGTAAGATTTTTTTGAAAGATCACGTATTATTTTCATCATGAAAGACAAGTCTCGACCAAACTTATTAATCATACATCAATATTTCTTTTACCAATTGATATACTTGAGATTGGTTAAAGCGTGTTCTTACCTACTGTATGTTAATTAAATAAAGGCAGTATCTGCTTGTACCCGCATGCGTGTACGAATAGTCATATGCCGTTCGTAATGCCATCGGATCGGGAATCAAACGTGAAATGTAAACGGAAATTATCGATAATAAGGGGATTTCGTGTAGAACGAGTAAACAGTATGAATATAATATTTTCAAATTGTATTGATTGGATTATAATACATAACAATTATTGCAAATTAAATGCACACTGATGGAAAATGACTCTGTACAGTCCCTGTAAAATAAATTATGACAAAAAAATATTACTTTTATAAAATGTAAGTGAAAATTTAAAGAAATCATTTTTAATGAATTTTAAAAATATCCATATGTGATTTAAAAATATTTTTTTAGTAAAATGTATAACAGTAACTAAAATTTTAAAATATCTACAACTACTAAAATTAAATCTTGGATGTCTATATGAAAATTACAGAAGCAAGTTATACAAACAATTTAAACCAATTCCAAAAGATTCGTGTAACCAACAAAGATTTGGAACACATTTTACATCTCCAATAGGATTGTTTTAGCACACATTTCAACCCTCCACATTTCAAATATTTATAAAACTTCTGAGTAGTTATAATCAATTTATTCACTAATTACGACAAATTCTGTATACATTTCACGTTACATTCCCGATCCTATGGCATTTTATTATAAATCCGCGTAGCCTACGAACGGCAATTTGACTATTCGTACACTCTTGCGGGTACGAACAGAAACTGCCTTAACTAAATAGTAACACTGATACAAGATGAAAGAATGAAAAGAGTCTTTTATTTTGCCACACAGAAAAATATGAAAATTAAGATGTACAGCTTTATTCTTTAAAGAAGTTACTCACACATATGATATATCTCCATCCGTCAAAAAATGTAGACGTTCAAACCGTGATATTTGTAAAAATGTTTTGGAAGGAGTATCATGTATAGGAAATCAAATCGGGTGAGATAATTGTTAATTCGAATTAACAAAAGTTATATGTTCGTTTAAAATTCTTCTTCTTCAGTGGTGTACTGGACGTAGTAAATGTATTCATATAAGGCACAGTTGTTATAATGTTTGACAGACTTATATAACATATGTTGAATATATACATGTAGATACCAGGTTTATGATTAAATACATCAGATGCGCATACAAAGTTGAAGAGCATTTATTACCAAAAACTAAAAAAATTACGCAAAATACGGCTAGGGATATCTATATATGGAATAAGAAAATCCTAAGTATTTCAAACAATTCCTTCTTTTGCAAACAGTGCATTTACAAAATGTTTATATTACTAAAGACTGTCAATTGACACATACTGATGGAAATTAAGTGTTGAGGAATTTTATATATTTTTTATTATATTCCATGAAATCGGCTTTGAACTGATTTTCACAATTTCTAATATAAATCCTTATAGAAAGTTATCAAAGGTACCAGGATTATAATTTTGTACGCCAGACGCGCGTTTCGGATACATAAGACTCATCAGTGACGCTCATATCCAAATATTTATAAAGTCAAACAAGTACAAAGTTGAAGAGCATTGAGGATCCAAAATTCCAAAAAGTGGTGCCAAATACGGCTAAGGTAATCTATGCCTGGGATAAAAAATCCTTAGTTTTTCGTAAAATTCAAAGTTTTGTAAACAGGAAATTTATAAAAATTACCACAGTATTGATATTCATGTCAACACCGAAATGTTGACTACTAGGCTGGTGATACCCTCGGGGACGAAACGTCCACCAGCAGTGGCATCGTCCCAGTGGTGTAAAAAGTTATCAAAGGTACCAGGATTATAATGTTGTACGCCAGACGCGCGTTTCGTCTACATAAGACTCATCAGTGACGCTCATATCTAAATATTTATATAGCCAAACAAGTACAAAGTAGAATGATGTACCACAGGCTATCTTACCCAATCGCTAGGTATGTATGCAAAAGGTGTCTTAAAGTTTTGATGTGACCAAAGCTTGTTACCTCAATGAAATATACTATAATTAAACTGTGACACAAAACTTCATATGTGGAGAGAACGACGCAGATTAGAACATAACTCTACTGCTAAGGTTGTTTTTTACAATGAGCACTCCCATTGAATATGTACTTGAATAAAACACTCTCATTAACTAACCTTACTATAAATATACACAGCTCCCATATGTATGCTTTTTATTCCTGATTTTTCATGGGTTTTCTAGCAGTTAAGATAATCTGTCTTTTCCTCTTTTAATTTTTACAACAAAATACTTCAACTAAGCTATCAAAATGTAGAAACACATAACATACATATATAGACGGAGGCAATTCATTTATGAAAGAGGCATATTACTGTTAAAGTGCTTTCACAACAATATTTTGCTTTACTTTGCAGGTAATAACAGAGATCACAGACGGAATTAAGGAAGCAACTAGCTGGTCGATCTGGCCTTTTTAGTTTTAATAACTTTCTTGAACTATCCTGGATGTCTATCCAACTTGGACAGAGGATTGTTTATGAAAGTATCCATCAGTAAATTTTGTAAAAATAAATCATGTTTTTTCGTTTTTCTACTTTTTTCTGTCAATTAACTTTACGTTCACTATGTGGTTACAGTTTTTTAAATTTTTAGTAACTCCCTGAATCTATCTTGGATGTGTACCTTACTTAGACAGAAGCTTGTTTTTGATCAAAAGCATTTTGTCAAAATGTATTTCTTGACTTTTCAAATATTACTGATAAACGTTTTTTTCCCTGTTACATACAGTCTGTAAAAGAAGCTTCTTACAATCAAAAGTGCTATCTATAGACAATTTTTCGCCATTTTTGTTGAGCCTGCAACTTTTCAAAATTGTATTGCATTCACTGAAAACCTGTTTGTTATGTGCGTTTTTCTATTACACTGAAAACAAAGACAACAGCAAAAGTAGGCGCGACACTGGGTTCAAAGGAGCGCTTTAGATCTTCTTTTTTTTCATTGCTTTATAAATTTGTAAAGTATCTTATTACTTATTTACATTTCAAGTGAAAAGAATGTTTATCTTGGCATTATCACCAAAAAGTGGATTGTTGTATTTCTGAATATGCCTTCTTTTTACTAAATTGATGAACACTTAATTTTACTACATTTTATTTCAAAATAACAGTTTAATCATGTTTTACAGTGAGTATAAGTATTGTGTATATTCAAGATATTTTTAAGTTTTGGAATAAATCATGAAACGCCCTTGTGCTTGTTGTTTATGCGTAGTTAAACCAGATTTGCCTATCTAGAAGTACCATGTAAACTATATATACTGCAGCAAAAAAACAATGATTCAAGGCTCATAAATCTGATCGCTTAATGAGATTTTTTCGACAATATAGCCCGTACATGATCCCGTGGCATTGAATTTGTATTAAAAAATCTTCTTTCCACACAAATTGTATCTTGTGTTTTGATTTAAATTAAATCAGCAGTAAAATTACACATTAATAAAAACAGCAGTTAACAACATATGTCTCCTTTGGAAAAACAATCCAACCCAATGAGAGACTTGTTTTGTTAACCAAATATGATTGACGTATGTTGCATCACTTCTTTCAAAGAAACGTGTGACTGAGGGTCAGGCCGTTAAGACTAGGTATTGTGTCAGTGTAATTTACACGTAAACTAAAGACTAACGTTCCCATTGATAAAATTATTTGTCTAAACTGGATATATTGCTTTGTTATAAAACAAGCTTTAGGTATAGCTTGATTCACCCTTTATCAAGACTCAACGTATCATCATTACCAAATACATAAACATTTGAAAATGTCTTCCCAAATCAATTGACGTACACAAAATAGTTGCCAATAGTTTTTTTTCACTCAACGATTCAACAAAACATGCATTACTAAAAGGAGTATGCGGTAAATTGTATGTTTTGGCTAGTATTTCAAATCTGTTAAACTGCACTTAGAAATTAAAAAAAAATGCAATATACGAACTAGTTATTTTTTATCCTAATCTGGATGGTAGTACAGTGTTCTCTGCCTAATCCGACACCAGTGTATTCCAACATCCTGCTTCGACAGACATATGTTTATGGTCCCAATATATGCCTGTCCTTGTAGAAAGAAATCTGAATATTCCGACACCCTGCTTAATCCGACATTTTTTTTTCTCGTCCCCAGTGTGTCGGATTAGGCAAGTTACACTGTATTTGGCCCGCTAGCTCAACGTGTTAAACTCGGGACATTTTTTATTCAAGCAAAACGTTAAGTTTCATTTGTTATGGTGCAAAACGTCGACTGCCCAATAGCAAACAGGTTGCAACTCCTTTGTCTGTGCTAAATACTCATTGGCGGAGACATTTGAAACAATCAGAAAACATAGAAATGCAGTAATCTTAAACATCATAAATATTTTCAACATCTCAATAATTTTTCTACGTCTGTAAGCACCCTGTAGGATATTTTTCTTGCATTATCGAGACATCCGTTGTATCCGAAGTACTGTAAATGTCATTCCAAATCACATTGGTCCGAGTTTTTAACGATACAAGCTCTCATTCATTTATCAAAATATTTATAGATTGTCAATAAATTGATGAAAAGTTAAACTATTCTACCTGTATTATAGATTTTTTTGTACCACAAAAGATCAACAGGAAATGCCAGTCATTTTTTCTCGCTTAACAATTGGTTTTAGATTTAAGTGTTTACCAGGTGTGATAAATAGCAACCGAAACAAATAGTTATTCGATATTTTTAGTCACAAAATACAATTGTTTCCGTTGTGCAAATATACTATATTTAAACATTGTTAAACCTAACAAAACATTTAACTAGTTTAAATCTCATATTTCGATCTACATTGAACATTTTTATGTTTGAAAAAAATATATGGATGCTTTCTATATATATTAAGCAATGTAGTAAATGTTAGCATTATATGCCTTATTCTTTTTTCGAAGGAACATTTGCCTGAGTGCATTTGGAGTTTTGGATTTCTTTTTTTATCAATCAGCGGTTGTCCGAATATTGACATCTTAAGATTTTTTTTGTGAAACACAAGCAAATTCCGCCTGTAATGTCAAGTGACTATGTTTCATATTTTACATCGGGATAAATGTTAAAGGTTGGTGACAAGTGTAAATCCGTAGTTTCACATTCGAGAAAAATAGGACGGTAATTGTGGTTTGACAACTAAAAAAATATACATCGTCATATGCGAAATAGATCTTCTGTGAAAAATAAACTGCAAATATGGTACACATGTTTATGTCAGTAACAATTCTGTATGAATAAAGCAAAAAAATTCTACATTAAGTCTTACGGTTACGAAGATTATTGATTTATAGAAAATGCACGTATTTGTTAAACTGTGTTTTCTTGAAAAGCTATTCAGAGATGGTCTGTATATATATAAGTACAAGACTTTAGCATGCATTTACTATTGTGCAACAGGTTAAAATCTAACATATTAAGATTATCAGATACCGAGTACAACAATAAATTCTTATTCGATATTAGTGTCGTCATACATACAATAAAAACACATTTGCTGCAATGCTAGCATATCATATTTAAACATAGCAATGATTTGTCTAGTTTAACTCACCGATTTCGATCTACATTAAATATTAATACGATTTAAAAATGCGTTTGTGGAAAACATCTTAACATCTTTTTGTTTTCTTTATTTTAATGCATCGGCCTATTTTCCAGTGTATTCAAATTAATAGGACGAACATTTCGTGATATTCAAACTACAATTCCTCGAAAATAAAGTCGTGGTTATTTAATATCTAAATCGAAATTCAGTTCATACATTAATCTGTTAATATAATTCTTCATTTGACATCAGTTATTTTAAAGAATTATTTCTCCTCTTTCTTACTATAACCGCAAAGATGGTACAGATTTTTTTTATGTCACTGACAGTATAAATAGATAAGAAATATATATTTTTATTACATTACGTCTTACGGCTTATGAAATATATTAATTTATAGAAAAATGCACAAATTTGTTAAACTGTGCTTTCGAGGGAAAACTATTTAGTAAATGTTAGCATATTGAGCCTACCTCTAATTTCTAGAAAACTTGTGGCCGAGTCTCAGCATTCGAAATTTATGGTGTTTATTTTGTACCTTGAGCAGTTATTGTCCAATATGAACATTTATACAATTTTCATTTGTGAACCACAAGAAAAACAGTTGTGTTGTCAGTTGACTATGCTCCATATTCTGAATCCCTCGTGTTCCGGATTTAAGCGCAAAATGGGTGATAAGTGTAAATCCATAGGTAATATTTGAGACCTAGAGGTTATAAAGAGGCTGTGTCGCTCACCTTGGACTATTTGCATATTAAATAAAGGACACACATGGATTCATTACAAAATTGTGTTTTTGGTGTTGGTGATGTGTTTGTAGGAATCTTACTTCAATGAACAATCTTGCTGCTTACTATTATCTCTATCTAAAATGAAATTGGCCCAGAAATGACAGTGGAAAATATTTTGTTAAAATTTACAAAAATTTACTACTTCTTAAGGGCTCAATTGACCACTTCGGTAATGTTGACTTATTTGTAGCTCTTACTTTGCTGTACATTATTGCTGTTAACAGTTTAACTATATCTATGATAATATTCAAGAAAATAACCAAAAGCTGCAATATCTTTTTTAAATTACCAATTCATGGACAGCAAACTAACACCAAATTGCCTAAATGGTCAGAAAATTTCAGGGAAGATAGCCGTTGACCTAATGAACAATTTTATACCCGGCAGATTTTTTCTAAATGCTTTGGTTTTCAATGTAATAACCAAAAACGGCAAAATTTCCTTAAAATAACCAGTTTAGGGGAAGCAACCAAACAACGGGTTCTCCAAATATCTGAAAATTTCAGGGCAGATAGATTTTGACCTCATAAACAATTTTACTCCATGTCAGATTTGCTCTAAATGCTTAAGTTTCACAGATTTAAGCCAAAATAGACATCTATATTCTATTTTAGCCATTGCGGCCATCTTGGTTGGTTGGCCGGGTCACCGGACACATTTTTAAAACTAGATACCCCAATGATGATTGTGGCCAAATTTGACCCAGTAGTTTCAGAGTAGAAGATTTTTGTAAAAGTTAACGACGATGGACGACGGACGATTGACGCCCAGTGATGAGAAAAGCTCACCTGATCCTTCGGGCCAGGTGAGCTAAAAATAGGATGGTATCGTAGTTTCACAATTGGCAAAATATTCCTCGTCTTATGTGAAACCACCATATCGAATGAAGTGCAAAGATGTTAATGACAATATGGACAAAGCAGAAATTTCTACATTAAGTCTTACGGCTTAAGAAGTGTATGTAAGAGATATAATATTTTACAGAACGGACTGTCAGAGGCTTGTATCTTACTTCAAACATTGTTTAACACTTTAAGAAAAGGTTAAAACAAAAGAAAAAACAAGCAAAGATTTATTTTCATCAAGTATGAAAATTGTTTTGTAAATAAATTTCTTCACATTAAAATATATCCTACACTGCTACATGTAAACGGTAGCTCAACTTATAAAAAAATAGACAAAAAGAAATTAACCTGAAGGTCAACAAATCATGTATTGCTACATGAAGAAAAAGATACAGGGTATGCGTATAATGATTTTTGCGTGCGCAAGGACTACTCATATTTTCCGCTCATAGTGTCCGTGAACACCTTTACATACGTTTTGTCTTTCAAAATAAGTAAAGTGATGAAAGTACATCTTTAATGCAAAAAAAATAATTAAAATAAAAGAAGAAAAAGATGTCGTTGTTAGTGATTATGTTGTTTCAAACTTTGAATAAAGAATTGTGTATTCAGAATCTATTCAGATATATTATGGCAGTGTAGATTACAAAGAGGATATAGTCAAAGCAGCTACATGTAATAATAGAAAGTTTTATATATATTATATTTTAAATTTCTGTTCTCTCCTATTAGCATCATTAGTTTCTTGTTTCTTCTATGGGTTTTTTTCCTAAGTGAATGAGAAAATAAATACCATATTAAGACAGGTTTTTGTCGATTTTATTTCTAATATATACTTTATGTGAGCAAATATAGATAACAAAATGCAATCAGTTATATTCTTTTATTAGAATTTTCAAGAGACTGTTTTTGTTTACCCAAACGTTACCACCTGAATACCGTCGTGTCACTCTTTTTTTTTTTTTTTGTATTGAGTGAGTCCCTTGTGTTTTTTTTTAAATATCACGGAAATGTAATTTTGTCTCGATTTTCGTTGGAAAATAAACTTTTTTTTAAAACGACCACTGCGGAGAAAGTACGAATCGGACACACGATTGGTTTGTTTGACAGATACAATGCGGTAATGTCTTCTTTTATTCTGCTTCTCATTTTCATCTGCGTCATAATCAAAGTGTTGCATTATATTCATATTTAAGCAATCATATCAGACTTAAAAAAATAAAAACAACTAAATTGTAAATCAACGCCGCAACCTTAGAAATTATAAAAAAACTATTATAGTCCCCTTGTTTTTGAAAGAAGTTCTAGATTCGCACTTTGTACACATGATAAGGTTAGGTTGTTCATGGCCCTTGTATTACGGAATTATCTATCAAATTTTAGAAACATTACTGCATTGTTTTTTTTCATTTTAATTTTAGTTGAAAATGATGTTAGGAAAAATAAGAGCAGCGCCAGAGGATAAATATTTTGAAAACAGAAATTCATTAAAAATAACAAGACTAATAACGAGCATAATCAACGTATTGAATAAGTGCTAAAAGAGACAACCCAAATTCATGAAAAAATGGCTGTGATATAAGTATTGGAAGCGTAAAAAATCAATTTGGAAGTGTTTTTTTTTTCCCTCAAATTAACTGATTGCATGAGTGAATAAATTATTGTATTCGAAGTTGACTGTAATAAAAATTGTCATTTGTTCTTTGGTTGTATTTTTGTTTACATGATGAAAACAATTGGGGTAATTAATAGTTTGTTTTTATTTCAGTGATTGAACTATCATTTACCTGTAAGAATCATTTATGCTACCTTTAGCTGTCTTATTATTGAGAAACAGGAGGGCTTTTGTTAAAAATATTAGACAGCTAAAGGTAACATAATGGTTTCTTACAGGTAAATGATAGTCCAATCATTGAAATAAAGAACGGGTTTAACAATAGAATGACGTCACAACAATGTTTTAATCATTTGTAGAAAATGCTCATATTTTTTTTTAAATCTGTGCTTTCTTGGATAAACTATTTAGTAAATGATAAGGCCAATTAAAATTAATTAATAGATTTTCATCCCCGCCCGCCCCTTTGAAATCGTCCCGGCCCGATTTTTTTTATTTTTAGAAATTTCCGATTTCCGGATTTTGTTCATTTCCGTTTCCAGTAACCGTCAAAAATTTCGTTTCATTCAAAACTTCCTGTTTCAAATTTCGATTTCGTATTTCTTCGAGAAATTTAGAATGATTCTGCAGCTCTTACCGAGAATAGAGAATGATTACGAGAAGGACTTGAAATTATCGGGTTAAAAGTAAAACGCTCTGTCCAAGAGCGCAAATCGCGGCATGACAAATTTTCTGTGATTAGAAAACTGGTGATTTTTTTATTGATAAAATCACTTTGTGGCAGGAATCTTGGACTGTGAATTATATCCAAAGAACAAGAATTGTGAAATACATTGGTACAAAAACATAACAGGATTGAATAAATTGACACAAGCACGAACTTGTTAGATTTATGACAGTATATTGAGTTAAAAAATTCGGCAAACATACACTTATAGATTATTACTGTACTAATTAATGGCTATTTGTTTTATTTTTTTGACAAACAGCAAACACCTTCTGTCCCATTTTTCTCAATAAAATCACTAAACAACTTCTCTTCTTTTTGTTAAGTTCAAGTTTTACATATTTTAATTAAATTGTATTTGTAGATCTTTAAGAAGAATCATAAAAGCACGTAAAAACTCTATTTTTTTCAAAACTGTTTGAGTTTCCATTTTATTCTGTACTCGTAATTCTTTTGTTGCATACCAATGCATATTTGTTTCATTTTATGGAGACAAAAAAAAAACATTGCTTAGAAAGACAAATAAATTTGGTGAAGGTAGTCCAACTGAAGAGAGCGTTTCTCTATGTTTTTGCTGTTTACTAAAAACAGGTTTCTAAAGCAGCAATTATATGTAGAACCGTGGTTGCCAATCAGAGATTTTTATTTAAGATTTGAAAAATTATGTACGATTTCATATACATGTATATAGATGATATAAGCTTATTATTACACTTGCATATATATATCATATATACATTGTATATGAAACCCTCTTGTGACGTGAAGAACGCGTCACAAGATTGTTTCAAAAGAAATAAAAATTAAAGTATAAAATACTCCCACCCGCCCCATTTTTTAAAAAATTTGGATGAAAATCTACTAATTAATTTTAGTTGGCCTAACATGATGTGCCTACTTCTAATTTCGAAGAAACATTTTACCGAGTTTCAGACTTTGAAATTTACACATGTTATAGTTATAGTTTTTTGTACCATATACTGTGGTTGTCCAATATGAAATTTTATAAAATTTGTATTTGTGAACCACTTGAAAAACTAGTTGGTATGCCAGGTGACAATGCTTCATATTTTGAATCCCTCGTGTCTCGGGGGTAAATGCAAATTTTGTGATCACTCTAAATCCGTACGTACTATTCGAGAGAAAAAAAGGTCGGAATCGTTGTTTGAATCCAGTATCTCTTAAAAAGCAACAAAAGCAAATAGTTATTTGATATTTGTGTCGTCCCAAAACAATTATAAATATTCATAAACACAGTACATTAAAATCTAACAACAAATTTATTTAGTTTAAATCTCCGATCACATTCACAACTTTTAAGTTTAAAGTATTTATATATTAAAATTGTGCTTTCGCGGAAATTATCTTTATTATTTTTAAATTGAGTGACCTGTTTTCCAGAGTATTCGAACTAATAGGACAAACATTTCGTTAAACTTTAACTGTGACCCCACATAAATATAGTCGCGTTTAGCATTCTTGTACTGATTTACTTAACATCTTCATTGGAATTTCAAATCATACAATTAATGATTCTTGATGTAGAATCAGTTAGTTTTTTTCTCTTTTCGAATTACCAGCAAATATTGTACAGATTTCATGTCACTGATAGTTTGAACAAGGCATAAATGTCTACATTAAGTCTTAAGGCTCAGGATTTTTTTTTCATTAATAGAAATGCACGTATTTGTTAACTGTGACTTCTAGAAAAAAACGTTTTAGCATTAGACCATTTTCATTTTAGTACTTGGTAAAATTGTTCATAAACGGTTGTTGTCTTATATGAAAATTCATAGATTTTTTTAACTTATATTTCACATCGAATAAACTGCAAAGATAATACAGAAGTTTATGTCAGCGAAAGTATGAACAAGGCATAAGTCTTACGGCTTAAGAAGGTATTTATTTACAGAAAACAACCACGTATTTAAAACTGTGGCTTCTTAGAAAAACCATTCAAAGATGTTCTATACATATAAAGTACATGACTTTAACATGCATTGAATATCGTGAAAAGTGGAAAATCCATTTTATAAAGGTGATCTCCTAAAGAGCAACACGTCAAGCAAATTCCTATTCGATATCTGTGTCGTTATAAATAAGTACATTTATAAGAAATTCGCTGTAGTGTAAACATATCATTTTCAAACTTAACAATACATATAAATAGTTTAAATCTCCGACTTTTGTCTAGATTGTTTTTGTTTTAAATCTAAAGTTTGTTTTTCATATTTGTTCATTGTTAATTTTTTGTACATACACCAGACCGTTACTTTTCTAGTTTATTTTTTTTTAACATTTGTCGTTACAGAGTTTGTAATGATTTGTTGTGCAGTATTGCACTGCTCATTGTTGAATTTCGTTCAGTGATCTATAAATGATTCATTAAACATCACTTAGTCTCTGATTGAAAGATCTTAGTCATAAAACAGAAGCATTTTTTTGTATTTTGTAATGTAGTATATAAATGCAATGGTTTTAATAATATAGCTGTCTTTTGTGACAAAACAAAATAACTGTAATGTTTGGAAAATATGCAAGAACAGGTGTTAGCAGTTTATAAAATAGTTAGTGAATGAACTACACAGACTGGTTACTTCATACATACAACTTTTGCAAACATGGCTTTGTTTAAACACGTTTAGTTCATATTTTCTAATAACAAGAATAACAATTACAAGAAGCAGATATAAAAGAGATAAAATCTTCGTGAGCATTTTTTAAAGATCTAAAATGTAGTACCTTATTCATAATATGGGTTCGGTCGTCGTATTCTATAAGTGAATTTGCGTTTGGTGTACTTTAGCTTAAATTTATCATATGCTCGGAAAATTTAACACAAGTCTTTCTAGTCTTGATTGCAATTAATGAAATATTTACAAATACAAGAAGAACTATAAAAAAAAAACCGTTTAGTTCATCTTGTGCATGTCAAGTTATGTGACATTTTTTTCTTTTCTTTCAGATGATATATGTACACTTTTAGAAAATTAGTTAATTTGGTATATAAAAACCCTTAATGGCTGTGTTGTTCAGTATAATAAAACACCTAATAGATATAGGAAGATGTGGTGTGAGTGCCAATGAGACAACTCTCCATACAAATAACAATTTAAAAAGTAAACCATTATAGGTTAAAGTACGGCCTTCAACACGGAGCCTTGGCTCACACCGAACAACAAGCTATAAAGGGCGCCAAAATTACTAGTGTAAAACTATTCAAAAAGGGAAAACCAACGGTCTAATCTATATAAACAAAACGAGAAACGAGAAACACGTATATATTACATAAACAAACGACAACTACTGTACATCAGACATTTGCAGCGGGATTAAACGTTTTAATGGATCCAAACCTTCTCCCTTTTTCTGAAACAATAGCATAACATCACAACAAAGAAAAACATACGATAAAATATCAATTGGCAGACTTAACTCAATAATAACTAGTTGTGCGGGTACATGTAATAGCAAGGTTGTTGTCCCTTCGCATACTAACTATTTCTCTCGGCTTTGCCTCGAGTAATAGTTGGTATCAATAAACGTTCTATTACCTTCACACCTAGTCAATAGGTGTATACTATTATCTCATTTGACAGTGTAATGACAACAACAAGAGACTAGTTGTGCTTTGTCGGGTACTTGTACCTCCCAACAACAAAAAGACACTAGGAAAAGAGCAGTTAACTGACAACTAGTTCAAAGCCACTAACAACTTATAAAAAATCAGTAATCTAAGACTTAATTATCAATCTGTACACATCCAACATTCAATAGATTTAGTGTAAAGACGTAATAAACAGTCAGGGAAAAACATAACCTCCTGCAATGCCAAGATACAGGTATAGACAGATTGTAAATCCATGAATGTGTATATGTATATAATACCCTATATATATCTTATCCTATAATTAAAAGTTCATTTGCACTACATTTCTTTTCGAAGATTAAATATAGGACTGTGCGGCATATTTTTAACGTTTATATGCCCTGAACTTCTCAGAGTTTAAACTAACACTAATTTTCTTAACTATCCCTACCTCGAATGAAGGGTTACCATAGATCTACATGAATAGTATGCACATGTATATTTACTGGTAACAGGTTATATCTCTGTGAAACCAGGGAACCAGTATGTAAACAAACTTAATTTTCTATGAATATTCTAAATCTCCCTAAAAGAGGCGTGGTATGAGAAACAGCTGTATTTACAAAAAAAAAGTAAAATCACAAAAATACTGAACTTAGAGGAAAATCAATTCGGAAAGTCCATAATCACATGGCAAAATCAAATAACAAAACGCATCAAAACGAATGGACAAGAACTGTCATATTCCTGACTTGGTACAGGCATTTTCAAATGTAAAAAATGGTGGATTAAACCTGGTTTTACACTAAATGTGCAACCTTTACACTAAAAGTTTTTACACTAAAAGTGCAACCTTTACATTTTTTCACTATAAACAAAATGTACCTAATGGTATCCCAAATGCAATACATGTATGAGTGGCCGTTGGTGTCATTGGCGGCATGAACATACCGTACGGAATTTTCAACGCGTTGGTTTTATTATCAACGCGTTGGTTTTTACTTTCAACGCGTTGGTTTTCAATTTCAACGCGTTGGTCTTCACTTTCAACGCGTTGATTCTAAATTTATACTGTATGAAAAACCAACGCGTTGGTTTTCATTTCCATACCGTAAGTTTTTCATTCCATACCGTAAGTTTTGTACTTTTGTCAACCAATCAAAATGTTTGTTTCAAAGTATTTTCTAAAAATATATAGCCGTCATATCACTATTCGGAGAGCTTCTTGACTTTTTTTAAGATCTGGGTAAAGTATAAATATGGCTGAATTGTCCGCAAATGTTTACAAGTTGCTTTCTTAAAAAAAAAGAAATGCGATCGAAAACCCAAATGCTTGTTTGGCATTAAATATTAGATAATTGTTTTAATTAAGATGCATTGTTTTAGATTATTTTTGGTGTATAAGAATTAGAAAATGACATTGATTGTTTTACTTAAAGAAACTATATACTGATCAATGTGGGGTGAAATATTCTTGTTGAACGAATCATTGTTAAAAGGAATACTTTTTCTCTCCTCTGTCCCGAAAGACAACATGTTATGTCACCACTACTGTATGTTCCATTCTAAAAGTGCTTGGTTTTTTTTAGAGAAGAGTTAGTTAGAAATTTAGTAAACTAATGATTATTTGTGTTTAAGAAATGCAATACGCGAACCTGTAAAATAGCTGTTTTTATTGAAGTTTGAGATATGTTCATCGTTATTTGAACAATGGCTTGGTATTGATCATTATTAAAATCCTTACACCTGCTTTGCAAGGTTTTTGTGATGCTTAGGGTATAGAGCATTGGCAATTTGAAGTTGTGTGCTTTGTGTTCTTACAAGTTTTAGATGACAAACCTCTTTTGTTAAAAATAACAAGTGTGGACACAAATCAGTGAGGATAGTATGTTTCGAGGTTTGATAGTTTTTCTGACATAAAGAGGTCTCTGTTTTTCTCCTACAGGGTTCTATGTTGAACTGTATATGTGGTGCACAATGACAGCAAAACTGGATCAAACACTAAAATAGCAGTGTATTTTATTTCTTGTTCAAGACTGTCATGGAGGACACACTTATTTAAATCATTGTCATGCATCCGTTCATAGATTTGATAGTGTTTTCTGGCATATAGAGGTCTCTTGTATCCGCCTACATGAATAGGGTTCTATGTTAAACTGTGGTGCACAGTGACAGCAATACTGTACCAAACACTAAAATAGCAGTGTCTCTGATTCAATGTTCAAGACTGTCATGGAGGAGACACTAATTTAAATCAGCACCAACCATTCATAGATTTTATCTAGTTAGACAATACTTTTAATATATAATCTACACATTAGCCAACGTGCTTTGAGTGCTTCGTGAATATAGATATTTACGTTCCTGTAATTTAATTTTGTGCATATGCAACGTTCCATTCGGGTTTTCCTTTCAACATTTTAACTTTGGAATAACTTCTTTTTGAATCCATTCATCATTTTGAAAACTTATCCGTTAATTTGACACTGCTAGCTGAGTGTGCTCCATCTCTGAGATTTACTTGAAGAAGCAAAAAATTGAAAATATTTCCGAATGATTCCGATAAAATGTTGTCAGCAATTTTGATTTTGGATAGCAGCAAAAATCCAAAAAAGAGGAGAATCACATAAGGAGCATTTCTGAATAAAACCCTGCAACTCGGAAAAGTAAAATCTAAAATTAATAAAAATCGAAAGGGAGCTCTAAAGTACTTAAATTTCAAGTACAAATCAAGTACTGTTAAATACAGGTACCTAAATACTACAACAATTCGTAAGTTACAAAATAGTACTGAATATCAGAAGTCGATTTCCAGTACTAAAGATTTTTGGTACAGAAATAGTACCTATACAAAAGAAGCTGTGTACCAGAACTTTTGACCTCAATCAAAAAAATCCTTAAACTTTCCCACCTGGGTCTGTGGGTCAAGGCCACCTTAACCAATTGCCTATCATTTGTACCTAGTGTGGTTGAAAGCTATGCCTTATGGAATCTTTTATGAGTTAAAGAAGGGGGATTTTATGGTCACCCTACCCCAATATTGGACCTCAATATAAAATATCCGTAACTTTACCCTCCTGGGTCTTTCGGTCCAATCAACCTTAGTACATTGCCTATCATTTGTTTCTAGGGACTTTTATCATGAATTAAAATTAGGAGGTAGTTGGGTCCCTCTTCTCCAACTTTGGACGTAAATAAAAAAAAAATCTTAATTTTACCCACCTAGGTCTTAGGCCCGCTAACTTAGGGTCCATGCAACCATAGGCAATTGCCTATCAATTGTACCTAACGTGGACTAAAACTTTGCCGTAGGGACTTCTTTATGAAATGGAGTTTGGAATTGGTGGGGTAACCTTACCCCAACTTTGGGCTTCAATTTAAAAAAATCCGTAACTTTACCCACCTGGGTCTTTAGGTCCAGGCAACCTTAGGCAATTGCCTATCAATAGTCAATTTCCCAATTAACTAACCGTAAATTCGGTCATATTGGATAGGTTCAGATTTTCATAATGGAGGTATAAATGGTGTGAGAAATACGGGAACACATCATTAAAACAGAACAGTTGCTTAGAAACATGCATAGGATATCCAATATGGCCGAAATAACCGTGAAAAGTCCTATTGAGAGTGATGTTTCAACGGTTTAACTTATTTTCATGAAAAATAATTTCTGATGTCAAAAGTATTTACCTTAAATGGACATCTATGAGAAAACCATGCAGATGGTGCTCCATGCAAAGTTGTTTGATTTTGATAAAACTTTGCTGACATGTTCAGGTTAACCTTATATGAAAGTCATGCAAGTTTGAAGCCCTTACACTGCTTGTAACCATGGCAACGATAGGGATTTAGGGTATTTCCCAGTTTATTTATAGATGCATTTACTGAAATGCATAGATTTCATAGATACACTGTAAGTCCAAGCAAATGTCTCTCATTTGTGTTGCAACTGTGTGTTGACTTGATTGTTGGTAAGACTTCGGCGAGATTCACATTGCTGTTTATTTATTTTTTTCAAAGCATATCCATGAGTTTCATTCCATTTTTTTTTGAGCTTGCAATTTTTTAACACCAACAGGAAAAATCAAAGACAGATCAGAGCCTTATTCAAGTATCCTTAATACTATCTAAGTTTTTCTTCATCATAAACATGTTTATCAACAAAAATGTGTCCCAGCAATCAGTCTTGTTTCATAAACTCCAGTTCTTTTTGGATCACCAAATATCTGTAAAAAATAATAAGAAAACAATTGTTATCCATTAAATGATTGAAATTTCCAAAAAAAGAAATTAATTATTAACTTGGTCTTAGTGTAAATTTTTATGTGTTTCGATTATCACAACTCTGACATTCCAGTACATAGAATAAGAAATAAAGTAAACTAGCTAAAAATGGACCTAAATTTGATTTTTTTCTTATTCCAAGCTGCAGCAAACTTAATTTTAATGAAGTTAAATTTGCAGATTTCATCTTGTACTTAATTAATGACATTATGACAACACAAAACTACACAGGTAAAATAGCTACGGATGTTTTACGTCCGTAAAAAATCCGTAATACGTCCGTATTATACGGCACGTCTACGGACGAATAGTACCACGGACGTAAAACGTCCGTTGCTTTTCATCCGTAAAACGTCTGTTAAACGTCCGTAATACGGATATTTAGTACCACGTCCGTAATACGGACGTTTAGTACCACGACCGTAATACGGATGTTTTGTACCACGGACGTATAACGTCTATTATTATTATGCATTATAATATATTATAGTATATAGTATAGTTTGATTTGTATGTAACAGTTGCATTGTATTGCTGAGACTTTTGATGGAACTGTCAATGACAAAATGCTTTTCTTTATTTTAAGGTGATGATACTTTTTATCCTTTCCTTATATAGTATCCTAGTGTTCTATCTACAATTTGTTTCTGGTGCAATACAAATACAAGGATTTTGACATAGAACTTTCTTTCATACAGTACGCCACTTGTTGTTTAACAAGTTGAATATTGTTGATAACTCTGATTTAAAATCTTTTTAAACATTCTACATGAATATTCAAGAGTAAATCAACAATAATCAGAAGTATTTCAGTGCTGGTCTTTGGTTCATACTTTGCTTTCATGTATTAACTTGATAAAATAAGGCTCTTAGTTTCTCAATTTGTCATGTCCAAACCTTTTCACAACACACTTTATAGTTGGGTTTTTTCATTGTTGGAGGACATATGGTGACCTATAATTGCTCACATCATGTGAACTCCGTTTGATATTTTTCTCATTGGCAATTCAACCAAATTTCCTTACTTTTATAGGATCTTTTTTAAATTCTATATCAAGAGTAATTGATCTCCAGAGTATAAATTGAGAATACTGAAATGTTTCCTTTTTACAGTTTTGAATGCATCCTTTTTTCTTCAAACTTTCTTAAAACAAACATCAATCTTCTTCAAAGTTCAAAATTTTATTTCCAAGGATTTTTATTCACATTCTAATTTCTTTACTTTCCAAGTCTATGAATGTCAAAATAAATGTCTTCTTTGTAAATTTAAATGTTCTATTTTTTGTAAAACTCCCAAGTTTGTGAGGTCTTCCATGTCCTGTATTCATGGTACATGTATTGGTTATTCTTCACCATATTCACTGTGGATGGTATCTGAAATTAAATATTCATAAAAAAATATAAAATCTAACTTCCATGAAGTAATGTTATAATAATTAATAGTGTAATACACTTAAGAGGTCCCAAACAGCCTACACCATATATGCCTATTGCAAAATGTTAATTTAGCATGTTAAAATAAGTTGTTTTGCCAAGTGCAGAGATGGGAGTGCTGAGGTCAAACCCTGAACAGTTGGGGAAAAAATGGACAAATTATTAGCACCTGATACAGGTCAGAATTTTGATTGTAACTAAATATTTGACAAATAATAGGTTTCTCGGACAAAGAAAAAATATGATAAATGGAGTCAAAGAACTTTAATTAGATATCTGATTTGAATTTATATCCATTTTTTGCTTTTGTGCACTACACTATGCTGTTGCAAATTGACCTCCCCCCTAATAATATTGGAACATTTTTTTAATTTTATTTTCAATATCGTACGATGATGTGATTTTTGGGGGTTGTGTAAAAACTGCTGTCATGTCCATGTTTATTGTACTTTTTGTTGTAAGGTTACTGTCAAACTAATGTAAGCCTTTCCTTTTAAGAAATCTTAAAAGAAAGTTGTGTGTGTACTCACTGTCTCATATACCAATGTGCAGAAACATTATCAATAGATTACTCAAACAATGGGCAAATGATGGAGGAATTATGATTAAACTACCATAACCCTAACTAGGAAGAGCTTTTATTAAATACAAGCTGTAGGTTGAACAAGTATTTACAAAATTGTGAAAGCATGTTAAGCATACATCTCATAGGTAACCTGTGCCTCAATAAGACATAAGAGTGCACATGCTGACCATGTATTTTATGTTTAAAATCTTTAAAATAAAGGTATTAAAGTTACTAAAAGTATTACAAAAATGCTTGTTATCACTGAATGGTAAAGATTGTTTTAATTTATCAGTTGGTAGTAAAAAGTGAATATACATTGTATATTGTATAAAACACGGTCCGGATTTAAGTTGATTCAACTACTATTCTGGACGAAGAAAGATAACAAGATAATTAAAAAATGTCTTGATATTGCACAATATTGTGCAATTAGATATTTCTTGCTTACTATTCTAGACAAAGAAAGATAACCCAAATTTTAAAAAAAATTGCTATTGCACACTATTGTGCAATTAGATATTTCTTGCTATTGTGCAATACTGTGCAATTGAAAAGACTTGCAGTATTGTGCAATAGAAGATTTCTTGCTATTGCACAATACTGTGCAATGGAAAATTTCTTGCCATTGCACAATACTTCATATTATAATTTTAGATCCTGATGTGGATCAACTTGAAAACTGGGCCTATAATCAACAAGAGTGCACACACTGAAATGTCTCGCCTTCTTTACTAATCATTGATATTATGTTGATAGTCCTAATAATAAAGCTTTATTACAACTGACTCATAAACTTTACATAAACCAAGAAAACTAAACATTGACCTTTGAACCATGAAAATGAAGGTCAAGGTCAGATGAACCATGCCAGGTAGGCATGTACAGCTAACAAATCTTCCATACAACAAATAAAATTGACTTATTGCTTATAGTTTAAGAAAAACAGACCACAACAAAAGTTTAACACTCAGACTGAGCAATGAACTGTAAAAAAAGAGGTCAAGGTCAAATAAAACCTGCGCGACTGACATGTAGATCATGAAATATTTCAATACACCAAAAATAGTTGACCTGATGCATATAGTATTAGAAAAAAGGCCAAAACTCAAAAACTTAACTTTGACCACTGAACCATGAAAATGAGTTCAAGGTCAAATGACACCTGCCAGGCAGACACGTACACCTTACAACCATTCCATACACAAAATATAGAAGACCTATTGCATGCAGTATAAGAAAAACAGACCAAAACACAAAAAATTAACTATAACCACTGAACCATGAAAATGAGGTCAAGGTCAGATGACACCTGCCAGTTGGAGATGTACACCTTACAATGCTTCCATACACCGAATATACTAGACCTATTGCTTATAGTATCTCAGATATGGACTTGACAACCAAAACTTAACCTTGTTCACTGATCCATGAAATGAGGTCGAGGTCAAGTGTAAACTGTCTGACGGGCAAGAGGACATTGCAAGGTACACACATACCAAATATAGTTATCCTATTACTTATAATAAGAGAGAATTTAACATTACAAAAAATCTTAACTTTTTTTTCAAGTAGTCAAATGCTATGATAGTCTGAATTTCTGACATCTCAAGTGTGTGTGTATGGAGCAGTAGGAGGGGAGCAGAGTAAGGCTTGATGCATGCATTGAATCAAAAAGTGAGAAAAATAATTAACAGTGTACATGTACAGTTTTAGGTAGATAACATCAAAGTATCTAAATTAACTGCAATTCTACAGATGAACTTACTTTGATATCAGTTCTGTTTTGCAGGACTTTCACACCTAAATGACATACATGTTCACCAGTGATATCAATCCTTGTCAATACTGTCCTTTCCTTTCATTTGGTAACAAGCTAAAATTGTATATATATATATAAATTAATCAAGAAGTCCAGACAAAAACTACATGTAGTATGAACCGATGCTCTGACTTAATTCCAGAGAGATCCATACACTTAAACACAAGTAGTTGTCATGATTGTTTGGAAACTAGAAACATGCTTCTTTTTGGCCCTTTTTTTTACCCTAATTCCTACATATTATAGGCAATAAATCAAAACTTAATCCCAGCCTCCCCTTTGTTATATGGTACATTGTGGTACAATTTCAGAGATCCATACAATTACACATAAGTTATTGTATTGAAACTAGAGAAATGCTTGTTTTGACCCTCAATTCCTAAACTTTGGCCCCATAACCCCTTAAATGAGTCCAAACCTTCTACTTGTGGTTTTAAACATTGCGGTATGATTTCAGAGCAATTGAAATACTTCTACATAAGTTATTATACTGAAAGTAGAAAATGCTTAATTGGGCCCCTTTTGAGCCCCTAATTCCTAATCGGTTGGGACCATCATCCCCAAAATCAATCCCAACCTTCCTTTTGTGGTATTGAACCTTCTGAAAAAGTTTCATGAAGATCCTTAAACTAAAGTTATTATTCGTAAACAAGTGTGTCTTCAGACGATGATGACGCAGATGACATCATACCATTATATGATCCCAAAAATATTTTGGGGTTGTATAAATGTAGAACTTAATTTTCAATTACAAATCAAGTACAGTAAAATAAAGGAACTTAATATTATGATAATTTTAAAGTAACAAAATGGTACTAAATATTTCCAGTACTACATATTTTTGGTTCAGATATACATGTAGTAGGTACCAATGCAAAAGTAGCTGTGTAACCAATTTCAAGTTCTTTGACTACATTTATTCAGAAACCTATAATATGTCAAATATTTATTTACAATCCAAATTCAGACCTGTATCAAGAAATTAGAAACTTGTCAACATTATAGGTTAAGCACTAAGGAGGATTATTGCATATAAATATAATATTTCCAACAGAAAGCAACCAATAGTTCTAATATTTCACTGACCCAGTGCAATAAATCTTCAAAATTATTGCATGAATATTGGGAAATATTGTCCCTTGTAGAACATAAATCATTTTTTTTGGCACTTGCAAGCTCGTGCAATATAAAATTCTAATCAGGACAATTTTCATGCAATAACCCTATTTTATTATTACAATTGCACAATATTAATTACTTTACCATAACTTATTTCTTGCTTTCCTTAAACTGACCTCATCATCAATCTCAACAAATTGTTTATGGTTTTGTAAAAAAAATAATTTCTCACTTCTAACTGTTAACATGGATAATTTTCAAACTTGCCCACAACAAGAATCAAAACTTGGAACTCTATGACTTAAAATTTTAAAACAAATCTTGGAAACTACATGTACATGATTTACCGCATTTGAAAAGAGAACAAAATTTATATCAAATAAAGTCGTCATTTTTAATATAGACAGGCGCGTAGCTCCCTATACTCCAACACGCAGTTGCGTGCACATCGATTTGGCATGCAAAATAAAATTGCAAAATAAACATTTATAAATTAAATGTTTAAAGGAAACACATATGTTGTCACTTTTTTAATTGATGAAATGTCAAATAACGGCATTTGGTTTCAAAATAGAAGTTCTATTGGAGATCATGACAAAATCGGACAGTATTACTTGTATCTCATTACAATATTTGAATTTGTTATACTCAGTCTAAGACATGTAATTTCGGAGCACATTTTACAGAGTACGGTTTATCTGTTTGGAATGAGATGTACCAATCGGCATTAGATTTATCGTTGAAAATATGACACGGCGATGTGTTCGACAGACTACCAGAGCCAATCACCCTGCAAACACGCCAAAACAGTATTGGAAGTCTCGTTATAATTTGCGTTTATAGACCATATGGTAATGGAACTGAAGAGTGTAGTCACGTCTGGTATTAACAGAAAATCGCGTCTTTGTGCCGTATCTGCTTCTTCGTGTTGTAGTAAATATATATATAACAAACTAACAAATCTCAAAATTGTCTGAGACATACGAAACTGACCTGGTATGTAGTTTTGACGAATTCAATTTGGAGGTCGCTCAATGGCGAATACGTACGTTGCATGGTTTATAACATCTCGCAAGTGCTACCGTGGAGATCTATCAGTGTACTAGTCTGTAGAAATCAAATGTACGATCAACAATGCACAACTACTGGTTATCATCGCTAGCATTACTGCATATTCATCGGCGTTTCAGTGTAAATATTGACAAAGTAATAGAGAAGTTCGTTTCTGCCTAGACCCGAAGAGCAGATTTTGGACAATTGTGAGTAAATTCTTTATCAGAAAAATGAGTAGTTTATGTTTTCAATCAACCATGATTTACTCTATTCAGAAGCTTTATTAATAGTTTTACATTCATAAATTGTTAATAAGTCCTATCTACATGTAGCTCCTCTTTCAACTGTCCTATAACCGAAAACCGAAAAAAAAAAAAAAATCTGCGTAAAAGGGTCCCAAATTTTTTTTGCCTCGCTCCGTTCGGCAGTAGTTGCTTGCACATTGTTTCTTTCTAGCTACGCCCCTGATAGACATACCTCTTGTTACAAACTTATTCATTGACTACTGCTCCTCTGTGCTCATATGCACATAAATCAATTCGATAATCTATGAATCCACTATATAATCTAGACAGCAATGACCCAAATGAATTCTGTCCTGTTGATTAGCTTCTCCTACTTCTAAAAGTACTTGTACTTGCAATTGTACATCCATTGAAAATGCTAAAAGAAATAATGTTTAATGAAATAAAGACTTTATAATATCTGCCAACATTGCATTTAATATTTGATCTAGCAAAATTGGCTGATATTAGTTTTGATCTTTTAAGCTAGACCAACAAACTTTCCCTGAAAAAAATGATAGATCTTCTTAACCTGGTGAACATTTTAACCTCAGGTCAGATTTGCTCTGAATGCAATTGTTTCAGTGATACATGTATTTATATAAGCCAACCAGATGCTCCGCAGGGTAAGCTTTATACAACCGCAGAGGTTGAACCCTGAATGGCTAGGGCAAGTATGGACACACCATTCAAGCTGGATTCAGCTCTAAATTTAGATTGTGACTAAATAGTTGACGACACAGCATACAATGTAGGTTTCTGAAACAGAATGAATGTGGTCTAATGAACTTAATAAAAAAATTTGCCTTTGAGCAATTCACTATGCTGTTGAATATTATAATCCTCTTAAAAAAAGTGTTTGAAGAAATTTTCTTTTTATTTATTAAATCTGAAATGAGAAAAATTGACCCACCCCAATTAAAGGATGTGGGTTTGACACCACAAACTACTAGTCTAGCTGCACCACCTTTTGAATGGGTCTGTCCCATGTTCAGAACCCTTTAGGGTAATTCAGTGGTGCCATTTGTCTTTCGTTGCTGTTTATCATATTTTGTTTTTTTGTTCTGCATTTTTTATATTTTGCATTGTATAAATCATGATCAGTCTTTTAGTTTGTATCAATTGTTTGAATTGATTAACAAATTTGTGATTCTCAAATAGGGTCTTTAAAACCTGAATATGCAGTATTGGTTCATTGTTGAAGGATGTAAAGTGACCTATTGTTGTTAACAGTTAACCTCAATGTCAACTGATATCTGGTGGAGAGTTTTCTTTTCTCGTTAAACAATATTTTATTTTGAAAATAGTCAGTTATGTAATCAAAATATTATTATCATTACAATATGACAGATTTATTAGGAGTGGAACAAGAGCCTGAATCGCTCACCTTAATTTTTTTGGTTAAATCTCTCATTAATGATTATTTTGGCTTTTCAATTTATCTAAATGTTCTTTGAACATGTTGAATCATCCTATTTTCTTCAAAAGCAAAAAAAAATCATTTCTCCTAAAATGTATGTTCTATTTTAGCCATAGGAGCTATGTTTCTTGACATACAAGGAAATGAAATATAAAATTTACAGTAGATGCTCTAAAACTTTTAGCAATGGCGACCATGTTTGTTGAACATTCAGTTAAAGTTTGGAAGTATTTGGCCTAGTAGTTTCAGAGGAGAAGATTCTTGTAATAGTTAACAACTACGACAGACAACGACGGACGCCAAGTGATGGCATAAGCTCACTTAAGGGCCAGGTGAGCTAAAAAAGTGAATTTACACTTTTAAAAATTCTTCTATTTTCTCATTCACTATCACCACATTTTTGTATTTTTATATAAACATTACGTACATGTAAAGCAGACCTTTCACCTTCTCAAGGAGTCCACTTCCTATGTACATTGTACAAGAGGGGGCCCAAACAGCATGATTTCGAGTCAGCTAAAAAAAAGTCCAAATAGATTACATTGGATTATGATACAGTAAATAAATACATAAATTACATAATAATTTAATAATAAATATGAATCTCCAATCATGGTTTAAGAAATAACACATCATTTTAAATCAATAGATATGATTCATGTATATACATGTATATTAAATTTTTATTTTTTATTTTTGTATCAGTGTTTTCTAATTTCTGGGTAGTATATACATGTAGGTGTCCAAATAAGTGTGACGTCTTGAAAGACTATTATTTTTTTCTTTGACGCTTTAAATAGATTAAGCATATTGAAGAACCCCAATTTTTGTTGAAATCAAACAAAGTTTATTTTTTTACACTTTGGACCTTAATGTAGACCAATTTAAAAACATGACAATACTGTGCAATTGAATATTTCTTGCTATTGCACAATACTGTGCAATTGAAAATTTCTTGCTATTTTTCAATTTAGTGTAACTAGAAATTTCTTATTATTGTGCAATACTGTGCAATTGAAGATTTCTTGCTATTGCACAATACTGTGCAATTAAAGATTTATTGCTATTGCACAATACTGAATATAATAATTTTGGACCCTGATTTGAACCAATTTTTGTGAAAATCAAGCTAAAGTTTAATTTTGGACCCTTTCAATAGGACCAAAAATTAAGAATCTGTATACACGGTTAGATTTGGTATATCAAAGAACCCTTATAATTCATTTTTTAATGAAATCAAACAAAGTTTAATTTTGGCCCCTTTTGGCCCCTAATTAATTGGGAACAAAACTCTCAAAATCAATCCAAATCTTCCTTTTGTGGTCATAAACCTTTTTTTTTAATTTCATAGATTTCTATTAACTTATACTAAAGTTTATATTGTGCAAACACCAAGGAAATGCTTATTTGGGACCGGGTTTTTTTGCCCCTAGTTCCTAAACTGTTGGGACTAAAGCTCCCAAAATCCATCCCAACCTTCTTTTGTGGTCATAGACCGCATGTTAAAATTTCATAGATTTCTGTTTACTTGTACTTTAGTTACTGTGCGAAAACATAGGAAAATGCTTATTTGGGCCTTTTTGGCCCCTAATTCCTAAACTGTTGAGACCAAAACACCCAAAAACAATCCCAACGTTCCTTTTATGGTCATGAACCTTGTGTATATATTTCAAAGATTTCTATTTACTTTAACTTAAGTTAGAGTGTGAAAACCAAATGTCTTTGGACGACAACGACCACGCCAACGTAATACCAATATCCGATAAATAAATTTGAACTATTCACTGTCTTCTGATTGGTTAAAAGTATAAGTTATATTTTCAATGTTGTCAATTTTTATGGCGACACCCCCACTCCTACGTTGTGTATTCATACACCAACATGTGTGTGTGTGTGTTGCTCTTGTTAATATAAATAATATAAAAAGTTCAATGAGCCAATATCTGAAGGTGTTTAGAAAAAAAAACTTGGTATAATGGTTTGTTGCGGAATGACGGAATTTTGAACAAGGGTAAAACTAAATATGCTATATGCCCCCCCAACTAAGTTGCGGGGGCCATAAAAATACTGATATATTGGGACTGTGTAAAAGCCTTTAAAGAAGTCGTAATTATTTGGACTACATAGTCTACATAAGTACAAATTTATGTAAATAAGGGCAAGTTTGCAGACCTTTATTCTTTTATATATTATATCAAGGATTTGTATAGTACATGTATACTATACAAATCCTTGATTATATTCATTTTAATTTTACCCAAGTTGGGTGACTGGCCATTCTTAGAAGGAGTATATTTTTACAGATTTAACCCT
The DNA here is from genome assembly GCF_036588685.1 of Mytilus trossulus. Lineage (NCBI taxonomy): Eukaryota > Metazoa > Mollusca > Bivalvia > Mytilida > Mytilidae > Mytilus > Mytilus trossulus. The sequence goes on along the minus strand of NC_086382.1, from coordinate 24,439,142 downwards.
TTTTATAAGTTGAGCAATTTAAAAGCAGGGCGTGTTGGTAATAAGGAAGCCACCACTTGACTTTTATGGGGTGGGGCTACAATAAAAATGTTATAATCCTGTGGTTTTTTTTAAATTGAAATTTATCTGTCCTGTCAGTTAATTTTTCAATATTTTCGTTCCTGGTTTATTATACAAGAAAGTCTTTACATTAATTCTAGTTTTTTTATAACTTGTACAGAAATCCAGTTCCGCATATTTTTCAAATAACATCTAAGCACCCCCCTTTCCAATAAAACTAACTTGCATGATAGCTTAAACCAACAAGTGTGGGAACATTTATAGAAAGGGTTGCTAAAAAAAGTAGGCCCTTTTGGCAGTGGGTCAGGTTAGACGAAATCACCAATTGTTTTCCATGGCCTATTAAAGAAGAAGAGCTACGTTTCCGCAGCTACATGTATGTCAGCTGACTTTGACTGATTTTCGGGTTTGCATGCGTCGATGATGCGATGAAATTTATAAAGTCAAATGTTTTTTTCGTGAATAGTACACCACTAGCATCTTCTTAAATATGTGCATGATAATATTTACCTTTCGTTGTGCTTTCCAAGTACAAAATAGTGGGTATGTATAATACATCAAAAAGAAACACAACTTTCTTGTTTGTGTGCGTTTCGTTTACCGCTTTCTTCCAGTTAATCGACAAGCAATCCATTTCAATTTATCTGTTTAAAATAATTTTTTATTCAACAGTTTTGAAAAACAAGAGGTCCTCGCATTATCTATCGGACTACTATATTTCTTTCCATTCTTTTCAACTGTAAAACATGAATTCAGCCATTCAGCAGCAGACGAGCGTCCATGGATGAGTTGCGTCATAGTGTAAAAATCGGCAACGGTGATATTTCCGGGTTTTCGTATTCCACTTGCCAAGCTTTCATTATTCATACATATATTTACGATCATTTACGATCAATATTTTTTACACATGGAAATAAGTATTTCACACACTTCAGGAGACAACATGTCAAGAAAAACTTGCAACAGTCAAATCGAAATATATTTTTAGCACATGCAGTGATCATGCTATTCATATTACAGTAATGAGTTAAGTAAGACATGACACAATACTGTGAATAATTTGGTGATGTAGGTGCTTCATAATCCAAATATTTCAGTCATTATACATGACAAACATGTATTTCACTCACTTTGATCACTAAATTAACAAGTTTTGTTTTAATCAGCTTAGTAGTTTGAGAGAAATTAAGTATAAATTAAAGCGAAATCTAGAGCGACTTTTGCAAAATTTTGTCAAAAATAAAACCAAAGCATGCCGTATCATGAAAGAATATAGTGTAGAGTACTGATAAATTCTCCAATAAATGATTATTATATTCATCTTAGAATCTGCATACAAACAGTTGAATATTGAATACAAAATGATTTTTATATGATGAACACCACTAAAGTAACTTTTTGTTTTCATTACAAGATCTCTTTGGGCCACGGTCCTTTATACCTCTAACTCCTGCATTTTTTTACTTTTAGGCTAATAAATCAAACTTTTGAGGCTTCATGTTCACTTATCATTCAAGTGCAATTGAAAGTTTACCAATCGGACAGACCTTCTTTTGTAATCATCATTTTTAGGAAACATCGAAGTTTTTTTTTCTTCTGTCTCCTTGATTTACTCTATATACAATTAAGGTTTTACAACAAATATTTGAATAGCCAGTGCTACATTATCACCCTAATAGATCCTTGAAATTGCTTGATCATCAATTGTTCAAAAGTTAAACAATATATTTTGTTTTATAATTCTCCTCCTATATTCAACGGAAAGCTCACCAGATCTTGTGGACGACATCAAAAGTTCAATGTTGAATAAACAAAACTTAATTGAGTTTACCTAGTTTTTTCACTGCCTCTCCCCCTTCTTCACTTAATTTTGGAAAAAAATGATTGAATATTCATGTAAATTTGATGTGGGATAATCAAAACTTGCAGCAATGTTTACCCATCCACCACCCTCCCAAACTATTTTTTTTTTTTTTTATCCTACATCAAACTTTTGATGTCGTCAGTGTATCCCTTGTGTTATCATGTTTGTCAATATGTCGAATCAAATCAAAATTGTACTTACTAAATTTTCAATTGAGACGTAGGTTGCCAAATTTTGAGCAACCCCGGGAAGTTCCGAACTGTTCACTATTTACAATCAGTACTTGAGTTAACTCTTTTATTTTGTATATTCATGTTGCACACATTCAGAGGCGAATTAAGGGCACCCTCAGGCCTGCCCCTCCCCATTTTGTTGGAAATATTTGATTGATAGTGCATGTATATGGACTATCACTTATAAGTTAAGCATGCAGAGGTGAATTTTGAGGGGCCAGGACATTAAGTTGATTACATAGGAAATCACTGAAGCATGACCGGAGCAGACCCCTCAGTTAGGCAGTCAGTGGGCCCCACTTATGAAAATTTCAGGATTCGCCGCTGGCAATGCATGACAGTTGTTTTAACAGTCAGTGCCCCAATCCCCTTTATAAAAATTTCTGGATCAGTCAGTTTATGTTTAATGGTAAGTTTAAATATTGATGTTTTTATCTTTTATTCTCTGTCTTTAATATCTCGTTTGATTTGATTTTTGGTTATAAATCAATTTAATTGGTACCCCCTTTCCAATCTCATCGTTAACAATAGACCTATATCAAAAGGCCCTTTACTGTAATTTTCTATCTTGCCAAAAAATACTTTAAATAGTAACCCCTTTCTTCCCATAGTGCTGGTTTCAAAAATGCTTGCTTGAATCACAAATAAAATAGAAGCAGGTAATTTGTTTTTATTCCACACCAAAGGAGGATAAATGTATGATAAAGGTTAATTTCAGCGGCATTAATCTACCATACATTGATTCTGAGACTACTTTAACATATTCTAAGGGCGGGTTTAGGGACGAAGTAACACCATGTGACTATTGCAATTGGTTGTTGTGATTAAAACACGATAAGAGTGTTTCCTTCCCCTTGCATCTTATGATCCTCATGGAACAGTAGAACTACTTCAGACATTAAACAATCTGAAACTTTTCAGGTACTTTCTATATGCTCATGTGCAATTTCTTGTTAGCATAGTTTTGTACTTGGATAGATAATCAGAATAATCAACAATCATATATATTAGACAAGTGCAACAGTCAGATCCATTGCCATTGGTTTCATGTGAAGAAACCTGGTTTGAGGTAATTTTAATATTCAGCCTTGTACAATATATATATACATACAGTCATTTTTGCTAAAGCATTACAAATAAGGTTATATGCTAGATGTTTTAATTTATATTCTTTAACTGCATCCATGGCAATTATTTAACCATGTACATGTATCCATTATTAGTTGGTTGTTGGAAAGACACCAAGCACTCTTTGTATTTATAATTCAACTCAGGAGCCTGTAATTCAGTGGTTGTGCAGTGGCGGATCCAGAGGGGGGGTTCTGGGTGTGTGCACCCCCTCTTTATTTTGGCCGATCAATGCATTTAAATCGGGACATATGTTTTGCACCCCCCCCCCCCTTTTGCCCTGGGCTAGCACCCCCCCTTTCGAAAATTCCTGCATCCGCCACTGTTGTGGTTTGTTTTTGTGTTACATATTTGTTTTTCGTTAATTTATTTATTTAAAATGAGGCCACTTGTTTTCTCGTTTGAATTGTTTTACATTGTTTTATCTGGGATTTTTATAGCTGACTAGGCGTATTGGCTGTGCACATTTTTGAAGGCCGTATGGTGACTTATAGTTGTTGATGTCTGTGTCATTTTGGTCTCTTGTGGACAGTTATCTCATTGGCAATCATACCACATCTTCTTTTTTTTGTATTAATAACTGTAATATTATAACAACCTTTAAAAAAATTTAAAATGGACAGATTTTTTTAGATTTAATTTTTTTTCAATTAGATCAAATAAAATAATATATGTGTTACCTATTACCTCTTTGAAAAAATAGGATAGGTATTGTAATGTATTGAAATTGTTTATCTAAGGTCACTACAGAACTTAATTACTTTAACAGATGCAGACCGTTATAATCGCGTCATATCATATGTGTAACTTGTATTAGTTTATCAGTTGTATTAAAACCATGAAACTGTGCAGACGACTTTATTACCTCTCTAGCAATTAGTAGCTATTTTATAATGGCGACGACGAGACAAATTGGATTAATTAATAGTATTGATTAGTTCCATAATGGCAACGGCACTACCTGTGTTTCCACCTTTCAGTGTACATGAAAGTGCAGCTGATCAGCGCTGGAAAAAATGGACAAAACGACTTCAAAATTTACTTGTGGGAATGAATATCAAGGATAAAGTGAGACAAAGAGCGTTACTTTTGCATTACGCAGGAGAAGAAGTAAATGACATTTTTGATACCTTACAAGAAACTGGAGAGGATTACGATACAGCACTTACGAAGCTAACTGAATATTTTGCACCGAAGAAAAACGTTGAATACGAAATATATAAATTTCGTCAGGCAAAGCAAGAAACAAATGAAACAATGGATGCGTTTCATACAAAGTTAAGACAATTATCTGTCAACTGTGAATTTAATGATGACAATCGGGAAGTGAAATCTCAAATCGTTCAAGGATGTTCATCTTCAAGACTGAGGAGAAAAGCTCTAAGAGAAGATATGACTTTGGAACAATTGTTATCGTCAGCAAGAGCTCTAGAACTATCTGAAAGACAAGCAAACGAAATCGAGAACAAAGAAGAGAAACTTGAGACCAACGCTTTACACAAGAAGAGAAATTTTCGGAAAAATCAACCAAGATGTTTACAACAAGATAAGCGTCCGGAACAACGTATGAATGAACAACGTATAAAACGAAACAACAGATGTAGGAATTGTGGAGGTGAATTTCCACACCGAGGGAAATGTCCTGCTCAAGGAAAATCCTGCAACTTTTGTAAGAAGCCTAATCATTTTGAGAAGATGTGTAGGTCAAAAAGAAATGCTAATACTACTAAACAATCTGTTAATACGCTAGAGAATTCAGATTTTGAAAACAATTTTGAATATCAATCTAAGAAAGAGATAGACAGTAGTTCAGATGATGAATATGTTTTCGGACTACAGACAGAATCGCTATTAAAAGAAACCGTGAATTCTATCAAACGGGATCAGCCAAGAATTTGTGTCAAAATCAATGAATCGGACATCAACGTTCTTATCGACACACTAACATCAAAACTTAAAATTCGTGGGAAAGTTTGACACTGTAATTGAAACGAGAAATAAGCTAACACGTGCAACTGTTTATGTTTCTAAAGGGACAAGCGGTAATTTATTGTGTTATGATACGTCATTAGAACTACAGATAATCTCGCAAATATCGAGGCTCTCAACAGGGAACAAACACGAACAATTGTGTGAACAATATAAAGATATATTTCATGGACTGGGCAAACTTAAAGAAACACAAGTGAAAATTCATGTTGACAAAACCGTAAAACCTATAGTTCAGCCACACAGAAGGATACCTTTTCATATAAGGAAACAGGTAGAAACCGAACTTGAAAGGTTAGAGAGGTTAGACATTATAGAAAGGGTACATGGACCAACTCCCTGGGTTTCACCTATAGTTGTAGCACCCAAACCTAAAAGTCCAGGTGAAATAAGAATATGCGTGGATATGAGACTACCAAATCAGGCTATACAACGCGAGAGACACATTACTCCAACTATTGATGATCTTATAGTTGACCTTAATGGAGCAAAGGTATTTTCCAAAATGGACCTTTTAAACGGGTACCATCAGTTAGAACTTACACAAGAGTCACGAAATATTACTACTTTCACAACACATGTTGGACTAAGAAGATACAAACGTCTAAGCTTTGGAGTCACATCTGCTGCTGAAATATTCCAGAATACGCTAAGTACAGCATTAGAAGGTCTTAAAGGGGTGAGAAATATCTCCGATGATATCATTGTGTTTGGAGCATCTCAAGACGAACATGATACACGACTGACAGCCTTATTTCAACGTATAAACGAAAAAGGTTTAACACTTAACAAAAAGAAATGCGAATTTAATAAAGACAGCTTGGAATTTTATGGACATATATTTAGTTCAAAAGGAATATCAGCAGATCCGAGAAAAGTTGAAGCAATTTGTAACACCAATATACCGAGTGACATATCGGAAGTACGTAGTTTTTTAGCGATGACTAACTACGTTGGAAGATTTATACCAGAATATTCTACAATAACCGAACCATTAAGACGTTTAACTAAGCAAGGAGTGACATGGACATGGACTCCAGAACAACAACAATCGTTTGATGCACTTAAACAGGAATTAATGAACAATAGGATAATGGCTTATTTTGATCCAAGAAAGGCCACTGTCCTTATAGTTGATGCAAGTCCAGTAGGTGTTGGCGCGTTACTTACTCAGGATGGCAGAGTTAACGCATACGCAAGCCGTGCGCTTAGTGATGTAGAAAAACGATACAGTCAGACAGAGCGAGAAGGACTAGCCATAGTTTGGGCTATAGAACACTTTCATCTGTACCTGTACGGACACAAATTTACACTTGTTACCGATCATCAACCACTGGAATGTATTTTCAACAATCCAAAATCGAAACCGCCAGCGAGAATTCAAAGATGGAGATTAAGACTGCAAACGTATAATTTCGATGTCAAGTACAAATCAGGAAAATCAAATGCCGCAGACTACATGTCAAGACATCCGAATATTAACGAAGCAAATCGAACTGATCATTCCGAGGTAGCAGAAGAATTCGTGAATTATATATCAGAGAACGCAATACCGAAAGCAATGACAATTCAAGAAATTGCATTAGAGTCCGAAGCCGATATGAATATTCAGTATGTTATCAAAGCCGTGAAATCGGGAAACTGGGAAAATTCATATGACAATAAATCTCTTGATACGTTTGCTCGTTTAAAGAACGAATTAACGACAGTGAACACAGACAAAGGAGAAATTTTGATGCATGATAATAGAATTGTCATTCCGCACAAACTTACAGACCGAGTTATAACATTGGCACACGAAGGTCATCAGGGAATTGTGCGAACAAAACAGTTACTAAGGGAAAAAGTTTATTTTCCTGGTATAGATAAACGTGTAGCTTGTATTCCATGTTTAGCAGCTACGCCAAAGAAAACTTTTGAACCGTTAGCTATGTCAGAACTACCAGAGGCACCATGGACATATCTTAGCATGGATTTCTGTGGACCGTTTCCTAGTGGACATTATCTCATGGTGATAATGGACGAGTATTCACGATATCCAGTTGTAGAAACACTAACAACAATTTCTGCAAAAGCGGTTATACCACTACTTGACAAAGTATTTTCAACATTTGGAATACCGAATATAGTAAAAACCGATAATGGAAGCCCGTGGCAAGGAAAAGAATTCAGAGACTTTGCGACATATATGGGATTTACGCATAGAAAAATAACACCATTATGGCCTCAGAGCAATGCAGAGTGCGAGCGATTTATGCGTAGCATTGGGAAATCAATCAGAGCAGCACACACGCAACATCAAAATTGGAAACAGGAAATGTTTACATTCCTCCGTAATTATAGAGCGACAAAACACGCAACAACGGAAGTTTCACCAGCAAAACTTTTATTTGGTAGAAATATCAAAACCAAATTACCAACTTTAACACCAAAATATGAAGATAAAGAGATTCGAGAAACCGATCAGAGGAAAAAGGATAAAATGAAGGACTATGCAGATACAAGAAGAAATGCCGAACCGTCAAATTTACAAATTGGTGACACTGTATTGGTCAAGCAAGACAAACAAAACAAACTTTCAACTCCGTATAACTCAAATCCATACAAAATAGTTGAAAGGAATGGTACAATGTTAACAGCTCAAAGAGATGATGGACACACGATCACTCGAAATTCTTCGTTTTATAAGCAAGTTAAAATACCACCGACAATTGTAAATGATGAGAAAAGAGGAGAAGAACCAGCAACACAACTAAGGACGTCAGGAAGAATAAACAAACCACCAGCGTACTTAAATGATTATGTAAAGTAATGTGAAGCTAGTGAACAGGCATAATAATCCTGAGCTCACATTTAACTAGGCATCACGCTTAGTATTTATGATCAAGTGAATAAGTTTTAATTTTCTGCGTATCGTATGATGTCTAAAGTACTATTTAGACTGATAATACCAAAGAATTTTACACTTTCATCAGTTGTGATTCATTCCGAGATTCATTCATTCATCCATGATTTTAATTGCTATGTTTACCGCACTGAGAACTGTGTATAGAACATTTGGACATTATTACACCGCTGTTTTATGGACATCGTTAATGTATTAAAGAAAATTAATTTTATGGCTAATTTCACAATTCATTAATTTTATTTCATTTTTATTATTCTACTAACTGATAAAGATTAAATCTAGAAAGGGAGAGATGTAATGTATTGAAATTGTTTATCTAAGGTCACTACAGAACTTAAGTACTTTAACAGATGCAGACCGTTATAATCGCGTCTTATCATATGTGTAACTTGTATTAGTTTATCAGTTGTATTAAAACCATGAAACTGTGCAGACGACTTTATTACCTCTCTAGCAATTAGTAGCTATTTTATAGGTATGGATTTTTTTTTATTTTACATTAATTCTTATCATTGACCCTTCATGCTCTTTGGGCTGATGACAGAGAAATTCATTGCTTATTTATAATAAAAAAAAAATTACAGTACACTATTTCTAGGCTTAAAATATAAGGTACAATGTAGTTGCCAATGGATGTTCTTAAGGAACAAAAGTTAATTATTTTAATAATAAAAAATCACTTCATACATGTATGTACTCATATTATGCTAATATTTAAAGTTATAGCCTTGAAGCAGAGATTTACTATACATATGTATGTCTGGCATGCAGAATGTTGAAAGCAAGTTAAGAACTTTACTTTATACGTGTATTCGCAGTCGTGCATATATCATGCATGGTACTTTTACATCTTTGAATATGAAACGGACGTAATACGGATATTGCAGAAATGTCCGTAATACGTATGTTTAAGATACGTCCTTGAAACGGACAATCCGTTTTACGTCAGTTTTTACACATACGTTTTACGGATGTATATTTACAGAAGTTCTACGGACGTAACCGTTTCATCCGTAATACATCCGTTTTACGGATGTTTTACGGATGTTTATTACCACGTCCGTGAAACGTCCGTAGCTATTTTACCTGTGTAGGGAGATGAGTATTGATTACAAATGAGACAAATATCCACAAAAGTTCAAATGAAATGAATGTAAGGCCCATGTACAACCTTCAACAATGAGATTTAAACAGCTCAAGTACATTCTATTACAACGCAGAGATTGCACCTTAATGAGGTTGGTGGTGTTGGGGGGGCTTGTATAGACACTACATTCAAACTTGATCCACATGAAACAGTTCAAAATTTGATTGTGGTAAAGGAACTTATGATTTTGAAATTGGACTTGTGCCAATATCCAAATTCTAAAGTCTAAAAGACATGATTAGATTTGTTATATCAAAGAACCCAATATATTCTATTTTTAATGAATTTAGACAAAGTTTAAGTTAGGACCCCAATTTGAATCAGCTTGAAAACTGAGCCCAAATTATAAATCTGAACATGCTGAATGCATGATAACATTTAGCATAGAAAATTTGAAAACAAATATTAAAAATCTAAACATATTTATAAAAAGCTTTTAACCCAAAAAAAGTACTTTTAAACAAGAGTGCACACGCTGAAATGTCTCGCCTTCTTTACTAATCATTGCTATTATGTTGATAGACCTAAATACAAAGCTTTATTACAACTGTCACTTAAACTCAACATTAACCAAAGAAAAGGAAACATTGATCAATGAACCATGAAAATGAAAATGAGATCAAGGTCAGATGAACCATGCCAGGCAGACATGTACAGCTAACATTTCCTCAATACAACAAATACAGTTGACGTATTGCCTATAAATTAAGAAAAAAAAACAGACCAAAACACAAACACTTAACAAAAGTTGCAGGCTCGACAAAAAAATCAAACTAAGTTTAGTTCTGAATCCCTTATACCTTGATGTGGTTCAATTTAAAGCTTTTAAGACATGCCCGAAATTAGAAAAAATATGACTATAATGCACTGTTTAATTTTGCATAATATCAAAGAACACCAATTATTTCATTGTTTTATCAAATCAAGATGAACTTTATTTAGATTTAAACATATTTTATTTGCTCAAAGCAAAAAAAGATTGGACACAAGTAAAACATACTTAAAGTTTACCTTTGGACCCTTTTGACCATATAGCTGATATGGATCATTTAAAAACAAGCCAAAACATTTGAAATTGGTAAAACAATAAGCATTGAAAACAAATATATAATTAATTTTACAGCTAAATTCCTAAGGCATGTAAATCGAAGACTTCGGTTAGCTTGCATGGTTTGTTTGTATATTGTACAATTGCAATTAGCATAACGTTTAATCAAATTTAAAAGTACTCTACAAGAAGATATCAACATTAATTACAAAGCTTGAATTAATATTTATACAACGGAGCAAGCAAACCTTCCAAAGTTTTACTCTACATTTAGTAGGAAAATAGCTGTAATAATGCTTAAAGTGCTTTTTCTAAAATTAAAAATACAAATGTACACTCTTTCAATGAAAATAAGTTTTTGGCTACACCATATTCATCAAAAATATCATTATTTTCTATCCTTCTGCACATTTGTTGATTTCCCTCCTTCTGTTATTGACATTAAATCTACCTTTTATTGTGAAGACTTTTACAAAGGGAGATAATTTTAGGAATATTTTTCAGTTTTTCATCTTTTATTCAAATAAGCTTATATCAATTTGCAACAAAAATCCCGTTAAGGAATAGTAGTTTGTAGTGAACCATAACGTTTAATAAAATATTGTTTCAATTTGAGTGACTTTTGAGGTTTTATGGACATTTTCAGTAAAGGCTGAATTTAAATTTTAGAAAAACACATTTATGTCAATAAAAATTAAAACGAAAATAAAGGTTGAAATAAGATCAAAATTACAGTTAATTTTAGTAGAAAGTCCGAATTTTAAGGTAAAACCATTTTTTTTGTTATATAATACTTTGAACTATTCAATAAAAAAAAAAAATGTCCATTTTCAACAACATTTTTCAGCAAATTTGGTACTAAAATAGAATTGCCCTGTATTCACATATTTTGAGATAAATTGTAATTTTTTATACATAGAACTATTAGATGTACTTAGTACTTTACTAGGAACCCAAAATCAGCTGAAAACTCCACAACCCCTTTCATAATTTTTTTTTGATTTTGCATGGTTTTATCGTAGACATCCATTTAATAACAAATTTATGTAATAACAAGATTTGAAAATCTTAAAGATTACTCACATTACGCTCAGGTAAATTTGCTCTCTCTGCTAGCTCTCCTTTGTAACTAAAAATTAATGTCCCTCATAAGGGAGACAACTAAAAAAGGGATCCCTAATTGCAGGGTCATATACGGGAATTGGCAAATAGCCTATTGTATATAGTGTGGACACAATTTTTGCTGTAGGGACTTTTCAATGAATTAGAGTTGAGAAATTGTAGGGTCAGCTTACCTCAACTTTGGATTTCAATTTTTAAAAAATCCGTCACTTTACCCACCTGGGTCTTTGGGTGCAGGCAAACTAAGACAACTGCCTATTTATTGTACCTAGTGTGGACAAAAGCTTTGCCAAAGGGACTTTTTTATGAATTAAAGTTGAGAGGTGGTGGGGTCACTCTATCCAACTTTGGACTTCAATTAAAAAAATTCCGTAACCTTACCAACGGGGGCCTTCAGGTCCAAGCAACCTTGGGCGTTACGATTAATCAAAAGCTTGAAATCAATTCATAACTCGTTTCATTTGTGTTACCCGTACATAAATCCCTATTCCTATGATTTTTTTTTAAAATAATTTGGATTAAAAAAAAATTAAAAAGCAGTTAAAGAAAAATGCATGTAGTTATTAGCTTAAACTTCAACTTGAAAAATTGTATGACAACAAAATGCTGTATTTGACGTTTCTTGACCAATTTTATTTTTTATTTTTTATTTTCAAATCACTTAAATTCACTGTTTATAAAGTAAATCATTCTTTTGCACTAATAAATGGCAGTGATGACTACAAAGTGTAAAAATGTATCAGGGATTCGTGGTATTGCAGGTACTGTGCGACTTCATGCAAAAGTTGTATCTGGGCATAAGAGAAGTACTGTCACATTTTGAAACATGTGGCAAGTAACTGATTGTGACATCTTATAAAGAGACTATTTTTGGTTAAAACATCTCAAATTTTAAGGATTCCCTGATTTTACTTAAATCAATTCACATATTTCACAGGGAAACTTGGTTTTGCCGAAGAATTTCTTAATTAAGAAATTTTATGAATACCTGTATATACATACCCTCAAATTAACCAATCTATATAAAAAGGTACTAGTATGTAGATATGAAAAAGTACCAGAATTAAAATGGTGTTCGCCAGACCCAAGTTTTCTAAAACGCATCAGTGACACTTGAATGAAAAAAGTTAAAAGGCCAAATTAATTACAAAGTTAAGGAATCTATAATAATTCCTTGGGTAGACAATCCGTAGCTTTTCGAAAAGGTCAAAGTCTATTATAAGACAATGACTCAAAAAAGAAACAAAAGAGAAACAGCTTGAAATCAGCATACCGTCAGTAATGATGACCGTGCACGAAATTCACATGTAAATCTCTTACAGCCGTGTCCTACATTTAAATAAGAAAAACGAAAGACTAAGAGCGCAGTTACGAGTAAAATAAGAATAATTTGAATTTTTGAGAACGCAAGCCGATAGTGTTTTTTTTAAATGTGATCTATAATGTGAACGAATCAAGACGTGAAAGATAGTTGAGCAACACAGTGAATACGATTTTCAAAACCGCACCATAGAACAAATGTGTAGATGTTTTAAAAAGGTTAAACTATTAAAACAAACAAACAAAAGTAGGGTGGAAATTTAATAATAAACATACGTTCCTGTCAGTATTTTTTTCCAAAAATTTTGAATATATATACAGGAAGTATCAATAAACACAAACGTCAAGTATTGAAAGACGGACATTTTCACTGGTATTAAAGAGATAATCGTAACTGCAATTACGATTATCCCAATATGGCGACGGTAGATATAGGTAAAATCTTTACACTCCTTTTTCTTCAATGTAGCATGTTTTTGTCAATTATTATAGTTACTCAGCTGCAAGGTTTATCTATACCATTACATCATATTTGAATCGTAGCGGTGCACTGGAATTGTCTAAGCGCTGTGAAAATAGTTGTTAAAAAATTCGGGATGATAATCGTAACTCTATGGTATTTTTCTTTTTTGATAATCGTAATTTTCTTTATCGGATAATAGTAACTGAAATATAATAAATGTGTCTTTCAGCATTTCAATGGTATTTTGTGTGTTAAAAATGTAAATGCCCAGTTTAACGATGCCATTAACGCATATAAAAATAAATGAAGAAACTTACAGGTTAATATCTAGGATTTTACCTATATATCTCTATTTAATGAGAAAAAGGATGGATTAGCTATATCCCATATTCCAAAAGTGCAATCCTATCAATTCATTGCTCAAAATGAAAGTCACGTATGCCAAATTTTCATATGTCATATGTTTTGCCTCTTATATCACGTTTATACTAAAATTTTGTGCGAAATGAACAAAAGTTTCCTTCAATAACTTTATAACTGCATTATCGGATTTAGTGTTCATATCTCCCTTTTCCTTATAATTCAATAAATTCAGCCGTCCATATTTTTCCCTTGGATTCACTTTTTTCTATTTTATACTGATATAATATATAATTTTATGAATTAAATTCAAATGTTTTGATCAAATACCCATGTGTTTTAGGACGTTTCTTTAAACATTGTGGATGGTAAAGGATCTAGAATAGTTACCAGTTTATTGTTACTATTGTTTATTGTCACTTTTGTTTATTGTTACTTTTGTTTTTTTGTTTTTATTAGCCTTATCTATAGTCTTACGAAGCATTTGACAGACGGAAAAAAACACAAATATGTATAATGATATATTACATCAAAGGGCATAACATGTAGATCATCACAGTCGGAACTGGTTTAATTACAAAGATTTTTATAGATTTTAAAACAAATATTTTGTGCTTCAGAAAAATGCATGAAAATTAGGTAAGGCTAATTTTTGTTTCATTTAATAGAAAAGTACTAATTATATGGCAAGTATGCAAATACAAAAATGTTCCTTGTTTAGTACCTTCAATATTGTCTCTACAATATCTTCCATGCATATGTATGCAGCATACTTTTCATATACCGAGTATTTATGAATTTTTAATAAGTTTGTTTCTAATGTTGCGGAATATGCGTTATTTTATTTTCAACTTTGTAGTCATTCTTTGAATAAGTATTTCTTGTAAGAAAATTTAAAGCTACATCAATTTTATTCTTGATTTTCGGGCTTTTGGCCAAACTATAAAGGAACACAAATCCATGTTTGTCAATGAACTCCACGTTACTTAATTTCATAATACACAAAGAATCCCATTTAGGGCCAATCTTTCTCTAGTCTTATATAGCATTAAATGTTTTAAGGATGTCATATTATCATAATTCAAAATTAAATTTGTGCTGTTTATAGTTTATATCTGAGGTACTGAAATTTCAGTGACAGTCATGAAGTAGCTAATATAAATAAGAAGGTGTGGTATGTTTGCCAATGAGACAACTTTCCACAAGAGACCAACATGACTCAGAAATTAACAAATATAGGTCATCGTACGGTCTTCAACAATGAACAAAGCCCATACCGCATAGTCAGCTATAAAAGACTCCGAAATGACACTGTAAAACTCTTTTCAAAGTTATCCCTTGTTCATCATAACTTTTAAGTTGTGATATCATCAATGAAAAATGATCGAAGTGACATGAAAACTGTAGCCACTAATTTCTCGTCAAACGGGTTTTGACAAATACTAAATGTCTTTCCTACTTCGTTATGGCATAATAGGATATGTTCTAGAATTAAATCAGCAGTGGCTTCCCGGGGTCAGAAATATACGGAAGCCCATAGGGGACCTACAAAAAAATAAAATTATTTCGTTATCTCAATATATATATCGTTATTTCGATATAATTAAATCGTTATCTCGATATATTTATATCGTTATCTCGATAATTATTTATTTCGTTATCTCGATATAATTATATCGTTATCTCGATATTTAAATCGTTATATCGATATATTTATTTCGTTATCTCGATATAATTTCATCGTTATCTCGATATATTTTTTTCGTTATCTCGTTATCTCGATATTTAACTTGTTATATCGATATACTTATTTCGTTATCTCGATAAAATTACATATAATTGCAATTTTTGTCTCGCCTGCGACGAAAAGTGCAGTATGCGAGACATAGGTATCGCCTGCGACGAAAGTTGCAGTATGCGAGACATAGGTATTACTATCAGGTGGCGTAAACTATTTGTTTAAAGCTTTATATTTCAGAAGCCAGAAGACCTGTATGCTTCATATCTTGAATGCATATACCTTATGTTACGAAGTTTCCGTCTCTCATATGTCCTTTGTCCCTGACCTCATTTTCATGGTTCAGCGACTGCTAGAAAAAAAGGGGAGGGTTGGGATCCCGCTAACATGTTTAACCCCGCCACATTCTGTATGTATGTGCCTGTCCCAAGTCAGGGGCCTGTAATTCAGTGGTTGTCGTTTGTTGCTGTGTTACATATTTGTTTTTCGTTCATTTTTTTGTACATTAAGTAGGCCGTTAGTTTTCTAGTTTGAATTGTTTTACATTTGTGATTTCGGGGCCTTTTATAGCTGACTATGCGGTATGGGCTTTGTTCATTGTTGAAGGCCGTACGGTGAAATATAGCTGCCAATTTCTGAGTCATTTGGTCTCTTGTGGCGAGTTGTCTCATTGGCAATCATACCACATCTTCTTTTTTATAATTATATGTTGGTTTGTGTTTTGTTGCACCTAATCTGAAGAATCACATGAGCCTCAACCAATGCCATCATCATGCATCCGTCTTCCGTAAATAAACCGTTTAGTTTAAAAATCTTCTTTGGAAACACTATGGGTATTCTGGCATATAGTGTTACCCTTGTCCGTCCGCCCGTCCGTACGTACGTCCACCAGGGGACTTTGAGCATTCTGTTTGGTCGATTTTCAAGAGTTTTCTATAACTACTGAATTGATTTGATTGAATCTAATTATAAGTTAATATGTTCTTACCAAAGTCCTTAACAAGTGTTGTTACTTTTTGAGCCGATCCGAAATTCCAACTGTCTGGCCACTAGCGGAGGTCAAAATTTGCATTGAAACCCTATGGAAAACCACATTTGCATCTCCCTTTTTGAGAATCACTAATCAGAATCAAACCAAACTTGATATAGGTGTTCACTATATAGGTCCTGTTGCTACTTTGTAGTGGATTCGTTAAACAAGAGTGCACACGCAAAATGGGATCAAGGTCATATAAAACAAGACAGTACAGTAGTTGTCGTTTGTTTATGTAATATATACGTGTTTCTCGTTTCTCGTTTTGTTTATATAGATTAGACCGTTGGTTTTCCCGTTTGAATGGTTTTACACTAATAATTTTGGGGCCCTTTATAGCTTGTTGTTCGGTGTGAGCCAAGGCTCCGTGTTGAAGGCCGTACTTTAACCTATAATGGTTTAATTTTTAAATTGTTATTTGGATGGAGAGTTGTCTCATTGGCACTCACACCACATCTTCCTATATCTATGTTCACCTTTCAATCATTCGATACACCAAACATAGTTGACCTATTGATTATAGTATACAAGAAAAATACCAAACCATGAAACCTTAACATTGACCAATGAACCATAAAAATGAAGTCAAGGTCAGATGAACCCTGCCAGACAGACATGTACACCTTACAATCACCCCATACACCAAATATAGTTGACCTATGGCTTATAGTATAAGAAAAACAGACCAAAACACAAAAACTTAACATTGATCAATGAACCGTGAAAATGAGGTCAAGGTCAGATGAAACCTGTTAGACTGACGTGTACCCCTTACAATCATTCCATACACCACATATAGCTGACCTACTGCTTATAGTATCTGAGAAACGGACCTAATCATGTTACTTTAACCTTGATCACTGATCCATGAAATGAGGTGGAGGTCAGGTGAACCCTGCCATCGTTTAGGAATGTCGCAGACTGATTCACATGCGCTTTTTGGGTAGACCCTCATTTTATGTCGCCTGCGCACGCAGAAGCGACATATAGGGATCACTATTCGTCGTCATGTTTAATTTTTAATTTGAAAACATTCTTTCATTATTTCATTTAATTGCACTAATAATAGTGTTATTACAATTAAAGTTAAATTAAGTATTATAAGAATTAAATAAGAAAAATAAAAAGGTGGTGCAGCCCATCGGCACATGTGGGCTTATTACGCATATCATAAAACACAAGAAGGAAGGTTGTTGATGATATGAAGATTTTTCTGCCTTAGAAATTGTTCGCATTACAGTCATAACATACACCTTATATACATTAGCAGTTGAACTGTTGCTTATAGTACTTAAAAAACAGACTATAAAAAAAAGAAAAAAAAGAATACATTAACCAATGAACCATGAAAATGAGGTCAAGGTCATATAAAACCTGCCAGACTGACATGTACCCGTTTTAGTCATTCCATACACCACATATGGTTGACCTACTGCTTATAGTATTTGAGAAACGGACCTAATCATGTAACTTTAACCTTGATCACTGATCCATGAAATGAGGTCGAGGTCAGGTGAAACTTGTCTGACAGACTTGAAGACGTTGCAATGAACCCATATACCAAATATGGTTATCCTATTACTCATAATAAGTGAGAAATTCATATGACAAAAAAAGTCTTTTTTTTTTCAAGCAGTCGCTGAACCATGAAAATGAGGTCAGGGACAAAGGACATATGACAGACGGAAACTTCGTAACATAAGGTATATGCATACAAGATATGAAGCATACAGGTCTTCTGGCTTTTGAAATATAAAGCTTTAAACAAATAGTTTACGCCACCTGATAGTAATACCCATGTCTCGCATACTGCAACTTTCGTCGCAGGCGAGACAAAAATTGCAATTATATGTAATTTTATCGAGATAACGAAATAAATATATCGAGATAACGATGAAATTATATCCAGATAACGAAATAAATATATCGATATAACGATTTAAATATCGAGATAACGATATAATTATATCGAGATAACGAAATAAATAATTATCGGGATAACGATATAAATATATCGAGATAACGATTTAATTATATCGAAATAACGATTTAATTATATCGAAATAACGATTTAATTATATCGAAATAACGATATATATATTGAGATAACGAAATAATTTTATTTTTTTGTAGGTCCCCTATGGGCTTCCGTAGAAATAGCAAATATAACTACCTGCAATAATTGAATTTAAACAATATTAACTATATTTACTATTTACTTCAGGATAAATTAATTTTTGTTTACTGTCTTAATCAGAAATCTGATGTAAGGTGACACATGCGTGTCGCCTGATAATTATTGTCATGTATCATAATTTCCATCGCTCATTCACATATTTTGTGGCATACCTAGTTCTTGGAAATTTCTGTATATTAACAAAGTTCGTGTTTTCCCATTTCCAAATTTCTTGAAGCTTGTTCATCCTTCCAATATTATGATATACTAGTATGTAGCTGTTTTCATAAAAACTATTAATTATATATACATAAAAAGAAATGTCATAAGATGTTGGGACGTTTCGTAAATAACTCATCGCCATAATTTCATTATATGCTATCAGATATACGTTTTTAGTGTCAATATCAATAAAACAGTTTCCAGTTACGATTATCTTTTCTATTTTTAAATACCATAATTACGATTATATTTTTTTCCGAGTTAGGATTATCATCCTGAATTTTTCAACGGCTATTTTCACAGCGCTTAGACAATTCCAGTGCACCGTTACGATTCAAATATGATGAAATGGTATAGATAAACCTTGCAGCTGAGTAACTATTGACAAAAACATGTTACATTTAAGAAAAATGAGTGTAAAGATTTTACCTATATCTACCGTCGCCATATTGGGATAATCGTAATTGCAGTTACGATTATCTCTTTAATACCAGTGATTCTATTAATCAAATGAATCTAATTTTAAATTCTACCATTCCATGATATGAATAGATTACTATGCAAAATATAAGCAAAGACTTATAAAAATATATACTTAAACAATACAATATAATAGCAATCGGAGATCATACGGAGATCAGCGGAACATAAAGACTGACATTATTCGGTTTAGTACTTAATTAAATTTTGTTATGATTATTAAAAATTATTACTTGGGCTATTATACTTTTTTTACGTTTTTTGTGAGCAGCAAGGATTTAAAAACTTTGTGAATTGAAAACACACAAGTATTTTTATACACGACCGTTTAAAATTTTAAAAATTAATTAATTTATCCGTTTTATGGTTATATTGCAATACAAAACAAAAATAACAATTATTTATAAAACCTTACTAAAACGCTAGGAAATTATAATTAACGTAGAAATATAATTATTACTAATATTGCTTATCAACATTTGTTTTGTATGATGAAAGGATTTATTTAGATTTAATTAGTATGAATGTTTCATTTACAAATGAATATTTATAAGTACTAAAGCAGAGTTCCTTGTCATATAAATACTTATTTCTTCATTGCAACTCTGAAAATATTCTGGCTTCAATTTAATATTTAGTTTCTACAGAAACATAGATACAGTATATATTTTGTAAATATATTTTGTAAATATTTCTTTGATTTCTAATGAATAAATTAAATTAAATACTTTTGATAATAATATTATAATTATCTGTCTGTTTTCCGATCAAACATACACATTTAAACCAGCCGAAAGTTTTCTTCTTAGTCTATGATGAAAATACACACGTTGTTAAATCTTCAGAACTATAACTTTTGAAGGATTTTTCCAACTAAATAGTTTTCTTTGTAGTGGGTTCTGTTTGAATGTAAGCTCTGACGAGAACTCAGCCTATCAAGAAGTATCATGTGGTTTTATTAACCCTAAACAGATATCACACATGTGTACATTTCTCGAACATTTTCTCGTGTATCATCGTCCATTGTATCCGAAGTGATAACTCGGCTGCAATAATTCACCGTTTCCTTGAATCGATCTAAAAATCCGGTCTTCCCTACGTGTAACCATGTAGCGAGGCAGTAAGTATCTTCAACAACGGAGAATATATTTTCCCAACAAACTTAACAACAATCTGGAGTCCGCCCGAACGGTTGGTTAGATTGTCCTTTATTACAAAGATGTTGATTGGTAGACAGAAGATAAAGACTTACGGTATGGAATTGAAAATCAACGCGTTGGTTTTTCATACCGTATGAATTACGAACCAACACGTTGAAAGTGAAAACCAACGCGTTGAAAGTAAAACCAACGCGTTGAAAGTGAAACCAACGCGTTGAAAGTAAAAACCAACGCGATGAAAGTAAAAATCAACGCGTTGAAAGTAAATACCAACGCGTTGAAAATTTCAGACGGTTTGTTCATACCGCCAATGACACGAACGGCCACTCATATACATGTATAGTGTATTTATATTGAAAAGTATGTGCATTTTTCTTTTAAATATTTGAATGGTCGTATAGAGGGTAGGACATTCGACAGTTTTGAGACAATTAATTTCAGAGAAAGATCGATTTGTAAGTTCATAAGTGTTTTAAAAGATATACGAGGTTTATATAACTTCTAACAGTTTCACAAAATTTCTGAAGACTGTATTTTACTGCGACCAGCAAATGTGTCAATGTAATGAACATTTCCTTTGAACATACAGATAAGCCGTCGATATACCGTTGGATGTATAGAGGTTTGTAAAGCTTATGTAGCAAACACACACAAGGTAGTCCTGAAATTGCTGATCAATGTGATGTTTATTGTTGACTCGTGATTTGACAAAATATCATCCTTATTATATGATGTATTTTGTATGTAGATATTCATGAGTTATCATTAATTCCTTAATAATCAACGAAAAAAAAATTCGTGAAATCGAAGAATAACATAGGAAACAAATTGACAAATAATGACAGATAAAAGATATAAAATGAGAGGGAATGCACGAGAAAAAAAAAACAATTTCAAGAACCAGGAATAATTAAAACAGAATGAACATCTTGGAGTATACATTAGGTAGGTTACAGAGTTTAGTATGACGTCCATTATCACTGAACTAGTATACGTATGTGGTAAGGGGCCAGCTGAAAGACGACTCCGAGTGCGGGATTTTTTCGCTTCATTATCGTAAGTTTGAGAACTGTTAATTGAAATTGAAAACTAAGCCACCATATCAAAACCTGAGCTGAAGGCAGACACACTACTTCAGTGTTGTTTTAATCAAAAATGAGTAAACCTAGTGATTTCATTAAAATATGGCACACTTATTTTGATTTTTGTCAAATGTTCATCTTAAGACTAATTAATGTCAGAGTTTGTTGGTTTTGTGCTTGTCAGATTTGTTTTATATATATATATCGACTTTAACATGTTAGAACGTTGAATATTGTGAAAATTATAAAAAAAATTCTAATATGACGTGCTTCTTTAGCTTTGTAAAGACACCATACTTTATTATCCAATAAAATTAGTTTACACATGCATATGTTGTAAATGAATTTTATCAAAATTGGTATACATATTTAATGTATTTCATTAACTTGGGACACTTTCAAACACTAAAATGATACACATTTTGTTACTAATACTTTTACAATGATAACAATGTGTTACAATTCGAAATTGACATATTTGACCTAGATACCGCAACGTTCATGTTGGCTGTTCTTACTTCAAAACCCCTCCCTCTGAAAAACACGTTTCATCTATCCTGTTAAAAGGCATGTATAATAATAATTTCATTGAAACATATGATCGGACGATAAAATATAAAATAAAGTATAGGTTAATTATAAAAGAGGGACGAAAGATACCAAAGGGACAGTCAAACTCATAAATCTAAAACAAACTGACAACGCCATGGCTAAAAATGAAAAAGACAAACAGAAAAACAATAGTACACATGACACAACATAGAAAACTAAAGAATAAACAACACGAACCCCACCAAAAACTAGGGGTGATCTCAGGTGCTCCGGAAGGGTAAGCAGATCCTGCTCCACATGTGGCACCCGTCGTGTTGCTTATGTGATTACAAATCCGGTAAATAGTCTAATTCGGAAGGTCACATTCATGAAACTGTTTTATAACTGTTTTACCGAAATGACAAAACTGTTTCATATTTATGATAAAATGGATTGACCCTAGCAGGGAATCGAACCCCATTCTCCTATAACAAAAAAATAGGCGTAATTACCAATATACCACAAAGGTTTCCAATCCATTTTACAAATGCAACAAGATTGTCACTCAGTATTAATTTTAATCATCATGTAATACAGCATTTGAGATCGTCAGAGCCTCAAAGGCGTGCCCTTTCATCAACTTTACAGGGTGTAGCTAGCGCAAGTATAGTCCAAATAATTATGACGTCTCGCAAGGCTATTTTTTTTTTCTTTCTGGGACGCCGTTGTAGGAAGGCGTCCCAGAAAAAAATTAAAATAGCCTTGCCAGACGTCGTAATTATTTGGACTACCACAAGTATAAATGAATCTCTGTCAAAGGGCTCCTCCTGCCAAGTCTCGAATGTCAGCACAACTTTATCAAGGAATCCTCTATCAAATATGAACATATTTACCAATGCTACAATAACCGGCGGGACATTTACAATTAATTTAGTTAATAAAGATCGACCTACCCGATTCTCCTTGTGCGCTCACCGCCATTGACAACTGACTTGAAAATGTTCGTGTCAGAAATTGACCTTTAAGAAAAAGAAGTTGAATTATAACTTTTCTGTTATATTATTTAAGTTAATAAATTTGTTAATTTCTGTTTCAATTTTGAATTTTAGAATTTATACAACTTGGCGAAATTAAACTCGCTATCGCTCTGGCAAAAATAATCACGAATATAATGCCTACCCATGTTAAAACTACAATAAAGTATAGCTGGCATCCATTATGTCTTAAGTAAAACCGTTATCTTTTAAAGAACTGCTCAAGCAAAATGCTATCAGTTTATTCCTGTCACAAATACACAAATCAACATTCGCTGTAATGAAATCATTTCATATTATAAATACAATCTAACAACTTAAATTCTCTGATTTCAGTTATATTGAAAACCTTGAAATTAAACCGTATTGATAAAATCACGTTGAAATTTCGTGATAACATTTTTTATCTTTTCTTTTAATCTCCTTGACCTATTTTCAGGCTGTTTGAATTAATTTTTTAACTATGATACAAGATCAAATGTCGTGTATTGATTAACTAATTACGAATTAACTTAATTCTTCTGAATATTCATATTTGTCATTGACAGCATATCGAAACAAAACCTCAACATTCCATGTTTTTATCTTTAAAGTATTATAAACAGCTTAACGAAGTTGATTCTCTCATAGAAAATGCATATATTTGTTAAACTGTGTTTTCTTGGAAAAACTACCCAACAAATGTATGCACTGGGTGCCTTTGTCTTGCTTCAAAGAAAAAGTTTTTTCAACTTTCAGCATTTATTTATTCCTGGTAAAATGTGTTGATCAATCGGTGGTTGTCCAAAATGGAAATAAT
The DNA here is from genome assembly GCF_036588685.1 of Mytilus trossulus. NCBI lineage: Eukaryota > Metazoa > Mollusca > Bivalvia > Mytilida > Mytilidae > Mytilus > Mytilus trossulus. Next base: position 24,415,245 of record NC_086382.1, on the reverse strand, counting down.
AACCTAATTACTTTTAATTTTAATAACAACCAAAATATGTTTAAATACAAAGTTATGTTTGATCCGATGCTATTGCAAAGAAAAGTTCAGGATTCATATAGGCTGTATGTAAATGCGACTATATCCAGTATTAGATTTCAGATTATAGGTTTTTATATTTATCAGGGCAAAAACATTGAAATAAGAACTCTGAAAACGTAAAATGTCTGTTTTGTACATATATTGCCTAGATAAAATTGAAACAGTGTTTGCAATATATTATAAGGGAACTTTGACATATTTCAGTATGAAGCATATAACATATTTAATAGCTCTAAATATGAACGTTAATGGAACACAGAAAAAATAAAGAAGATAACGAAAATACAACCAAAATCATTGAGACAAATAAAAAACTACATACATTCACACAAGTTTAAATCTCCGATTTCAGTTTCATTGAAAATGTTAGTTTTAAACGTATTGATAAAATCACATTGTGCTTTCGTGGTAGCATTTTATTTTCTTTTTTCTTTTAACTCGTTGGCCTATTTTACAGGGTATTTAACTGATCGTTTTAACTATAACACAGGAAAATGTCGTGTACTGATTTAAGAAATGCCTCGATTTGATAACAGTGTATACATTCATATGATTCTTCGTATGACATCAGTTAAATTTCTACGAATTATAGATCCTCCCTTTGATAATTCTTACGAATTGACTTGATGATTCAGAAATTTCAATTTATGTCACCGACGTCATAAACAAAATAATGTTTTTCAACATCCCTTCTTAAAATCTGTAATGTATTATCAACAGTCAGTCTAAAAAGTTTCTTTCATATGCACGTATTTATTAAACAGAGGGAAAACATCCGACTGGATGCCTACCTCTTGCATTAAAGCAAAAGTTTGACAAAGTTTCAACATTAATTGGGTTTTTTTGCCTGGTAAAATGTGTTTATCAATCGGAGGTTGTCGAATATGGAACAACTTACCTAATTACTCCGAATGTATCAATAACCATTGTATGTTTCAAATTAAAGTTAGGCTTGACCCAATGCTATGGAAACGAATGTCGATGATATAATACCACAAAATCCACTATCAGATTCCAGATTATAGGTTTTTGTATTTATCAGGGCAAATTAGAAGTCTGAAAAATGCTAAATATTAGTTTTGTATATATGATATTCCTTTAGTGTACTATCGCTTGGTAATAATATTGGACCAATATTTGCAATGTATTAGGGAACTTCGATATATTTCAACATACAGAATATACCCTAGCTCTAAAAATGAATGTAAATGGGACACAGAAATGGAAAAGAAGATTACGAGAATGAAACCTAAACCCCCGGGTCAAAAAACTACTACATAACACCATTGCAAAAAAAACCCAGACATTCAAACCAACATATAAAAAATCTTCACGATATATTGACCAAAGTACCGCCAGTAAACGCTTCGGTTTTCCCAAAAGGTTAGGCGCAATGACATCGCAAATAAAACAGTGCATAACCGTAATGGTTAGTTGTTTATATCTTTTATTATTATTATACACTGAAAGAGCCATAATTAAAAGTAGTATACAACATCAATACTAAGTCATAAACACTGTAGAATAAAATGATAAATAAATAGATAAATAATAGAATGTGCCAAGATATATTCAGACAGCTTTAAAGCATGCTAAGAATAGGTCAAGAAATATTCAGCCATTATTTAGAATGTCAAGAATATGTCAAGACATATTATGCCAAGACTGATCGAGACAAATTAGAGACATATTTTGACTGATTTTGGAATATTCAAAAGATGAGATGGAAGACTTAGTTTTGTAACAGTTAAAAATTTTGCAAAGAGATATTGCAACACAGATGTATTGATGATCATTTGCATAAAGACGATTTCTATCCGGCGCAGCTGATATGTATGTGATCAAATGTATGAAATGTTCGTATAAAAAAGTAAACCTTTCTACATATTCTAAGCACTTGGGTGCCTTTTTTTTATAACAATAATTGTTTTAAAATTTGTCATGTTACTTTATAAACTTTAAACGTGTATTTACCAAGCGATGTGGGTTCTGCTCACTGTTGAAGACAATGTAATAATGTATCGTTGTTTACATCCACATAGTTTATTTATGATGTAAATTTATCTAATTTGTAATCATACTTCCTTGCATATTTGATATCAAATGTTTGATATACATATATCTATTGTAATTGCAATATCTATGTAACCATAATAAATTAAACTCCATAGTTTGCCTACATTGACTATTCTATTAGAAACACTGTTGATTTTTTTGTGAAGACTTTATATTATATTTCCCCGAATTAAATGTACCTGGTAGTTTCGTATACTACACATTATTGAACCTTGAAATGTCGATTTAAATGTAAAAGGTTCCTAGAACTTTTCTATATATATTGTTGATTTTTTTGTGAAGACTTTATATTATATTTCCCCTAATTAAATGTACCTAGTAGTTTCGTATACTACACATTATTGAACCTTGAAATGTCGATTTAAATGTAAAAGGTTCCTAGAACTTTTCTATATATATATATATTTATAGGGATTTGATTTCAACATAAGAAATATTACCACTCAGTGTGCTAGTGCTTCTGTTAACAAGAGTATTACCTGTAAGGAATTGTTTAGTTCGATAAACAAAGATAAAAATGGTCGTCGAAGTACTTGTAGAATACCAGTAAGTCTTTTTATTTGTTTTAAAAAAGTAATAATAAATTTTGACTACGGTTCAATAATTAACAATAACGTGGCTACGTACTTGTCAAAAGTAAATTCACAAAAATACTGAACTCAAAACCTCGAAACAAAAAGGTCCCTATTCAAATTGCAAAATCAAAGGATAAAACATATCAAACGAATGGAAAACAACTGTCATATTCCTGACATAGTACAGGCATTTTCAAATGTAGAAATTGTGAATTGAACCTGGTTTATTGCGCAAAACAGAGCAGGCATACATGGAATAGGTAAAATGTTCAAAATATGGGTACAGCAGTCATCATTGTGTCACACAATCTCTAACATACAAGATGTTGTGATGTTAAACATTTTTTCAGAACAGGGAGAAGGTTTTGTACTATTAATACTTTAATTCCGCTGCGAATGTTTGCACCTGTCTTTAGTCAGGAATCTGATTAACGGTTGTCTGTTTATGTAGTTCATAAGTGTTTCTCGTTTCTCGTTTTTATATAGATTCGACCGTTCGGTTTCCGATTTGAATGGTTTAACACTAGTAGTTTTGGTGCTCTTTATAGCTTGCTATTTGGTGTGAGCCAATGCTCCGTGTTGAAGGCAGTATATTGACCTATAATGGTTTACTTTTACAGATTTTAATTTGGATGGAGAGTTGTCTCATTGGCACTCACACCACATCTTCCTATATCTAAATATTTAACAAAAAAGGTATAAAAAGCTCTATCAAATTTAACAACCACAGGCATTGTTTTTCGTGTTTGACGTCAGAAAAAGTAAACGTCACACAAAAAGAAAATATAAAATAATTTTGTCGTTAAAATATTTTCATTTTTTTTTCACATGCGGAATGGTGGTATACAGAGTAAAAACTTATTTCACAAAAAGTCCGAGACTGAAAATTATCCAGGGGTCTGTTGTTCAACTAGTGATTACAAGTAAACTTACAATATGATTATTTTTTATCAGTTGCTAAAAGTTAATGGCATGATTAGTGAATACAATGATTAAATTGCGGTGTTCAACTTATTTTAATCTTCATGATCATTGTATTTACTAATCATGCGATTAATTTTTAATCATAAGATTAAGTTTGGGTAGTTAGCAAGTGTTTCTCACAATGCATTGTAAATGAGTGCCTACATCACTTCCCTTTTTGCATTAAATTATAACATTCTTCTTTTAAACAGTTTTTAGGTGCCAATAATTATTGAACAAATATCTTATTACATGTTCATATTCTTTATTGAAACATATTTATATTTTAGTTTTGTTTTTCATAATGAAATGATCTTAAATGGGGGAAAAAATCAGTGAAAAGATAATATTATGCCCAGAGAATATGCAGATTTGTTTGGTCCCTGTTTACCATGAAATGGTTAAGGGTACATTTTGTAATAATCAAAATTTGCATTTCACTTGAAATATTTTTTATCATGCAACATGTGGTCTTCTAAGTCAGAAACAATGTCGTTGATTGTCTTCGTCCTCAAAAAGAATGCATCATTCATGTTTTACCCCGGTTTTCCACATGTATACCCATATCATAATGATTCCTTTGAAAACCAGTCAGTTATGTTGTTGATTTAGTACAACCTTCTTCACCTGCTTAATGACGAAATCATTGGAAATAAAATCTCCATTGACGCGCAGAAGTGGGGAAAATTGAGAATGGAAGTGGGGAAAATGTCAACGAAACAATAACCCGACCAAAGAACATAAAACAGCCGAAGGCCACCAATGCCGAGTCTACAATGCAGCGAGGTGGGATTTAGCTTACCCCTAAATAAAATTGTGTACTATTCCAGTGAAAATGGACGTCACACTAAACTCCACAACATATAAATGATCTAAAATTAATCTAGACTATGTGATTCCCCTCCCAACTCCATCCTGAAGTAACTGTATTATAACAAAGTAAATATGAGACTTTATTTGGAATACAACCTAACAGATTGTATAAGAAAAAAAACATAAATCATAATTTCATGTCGAAATGCACATAAACATAGTGTGTCCTTATAATCTAAAAGAGGAGTTTTGATGACAAACTGTTGCAGTAGTATATTGAGGCAAATCAGTTCAAAGGGGCGTTACTCCTAGAAAATTACCTGAATCATAATTGTATGTCGATATGCACACCTACGAAGTATGTCCCTTCTATCTACATCTACTATTACACACGCACACCTTCAGTATATGTATGCAAATAGTCGCAAAAGTGAAAACTTCCTAGGATTCAAACTGTGGGAGGAGTGATTCGAAAATTATATGACCTCTTATACAAGCATATACTCCAATAATGACAAAGTTCCAATATCGTCCAAAAGAGCAAATATTAATAAAATCCAAAACCCTGACCACATGAGCACCTTCAATGTATGTACAAACAGACAGCCAAATAAAAACTTCATATGATTCTAAGTGTATGAGGAGTCATGTGGAATAACTATGTACCCATAATGTGACGGAAAGACCGACAGACGGAAGGATGAACGAACAAGGGTAAAACAATACCACCCCCCCCCCCCCCCCCGCCCCAATACAAAATATACAATTCTAACAAAGACCAGGCGCATAAATATCTTTTTAGAGATCTCAACCCTCCCCGTATACCTCTAGCAAATCATGTAGAATAAAGAAACACATAACAATACGCATAGTAAAACTCAGCTTAAAATAAGTCCGAGTCCGCTGTCAAATAAGGTAACAAATGAACTAAGCAAAATGACAATGATACGCCAGTGGCACTCTCTCCGTGTTCAAAATATACATGAAATATCTGTCACTGTACCTTATCTGTTACGGGAATTCTAACCATGAGGTTTTTTTCCGCTTCATGTCAAGAAATTCTCGCTCAAAACTCTGATGAACCCCCTATTGCACCCATTAGTTGATAAAACTTTGATTCCAATAAATGAAATAATTTATGACCTGTATGGACGTGTCGCTAAGAACACGATCATATAATAAAAGGTCAATATACATTTCCCGTGTAATTTGCTCTAAAGGATGATTGCATACCCTTTATTGTTATATTGATGCAATGTATACTTTATCGGACTTACTGGAGAAGCATAATTGAATGTTAAATGAATCAAACATAATTATATATTCTGTGATGATCTCAATTATTTGAACGACCTGCACCAGTTACTGAAATTCTCACCCTTTCCCAACGGGGGTAAAATGCTTCTTTTGAAATATCTCTGACACCAGGGACTTTCTGTTCTAAGTATAGACAATCCCCGCCGTCACTTAGAAATGAGATTTTCCAGATTATTGATAACAGCTAGGTGCTTGGATTTGTATATTGTACACATCAGTTGAGAAATATGAGCCATATCATTGATCATCATTGACTCAGTCTCTTTTTACAAAATCAATAACATAAAACACTTACGGTAAAACATTTTCATGATAAGTAATTGCAATGAAGGATCCAAAGGGGGCGGGGTCTGAACCCCTTTTTTTTGACAATCAAAGCCTTCAAACGCCTGTGACATAGGCCTATGTTTGGAACAACCCTTATAACTTGGGCACTGTTGGAACCCCCAAATGGCTGGATCCGCCTATGATTTGGATCCTCGTCAAACTCATATATTTTAATACTAAATGGGGAAAAAATATATAATGTTTAAAAACTCCGTGTATAGATAAAAATCGTAAGGTCCAAGGTATCTGTTAGACGAGTTGACCCATAAGAATTTACCTGCGTAAACAGTTAGGTCAAGGGCGCTATTGAATGGTACGAACTGTAACCCGGACTGGACCGGACTCCGGACCCGGACTTTGGTATGAAACCCTGACCCGGACCGGACGCCCGACACGGACTAAATGCCGAATGCGGACTGGGTAAAAATTATGAATTTTCTTAGAATTACCTTTTCTTTTTTTATTCAGGAGAAGGAAGATAATTTTTGGAGAACTGTAACACAATACATTATAAGAATGATGAGATAATAAAATTTTGTTCTTACTCTTGTATAGTCTAGAAGAGAAGGCAAGCATGTAAGCCTTGCAACGATTCTGTATCTCTAATTTACAGTTGTGCAATTACTTTTAAAAAAAATCATACAAACCGGTCCGGGTCCGGTTTTCATACCAAAGTCCGGGTCCGGAGTCCGGTCCGGTCCTGGTTTTAGTACGTACCCTTCTGAATGTGCTAGTATTTCAATTTCGAAAAATGGGGAAATTAGCAAAGACTTGTAATGATTCCGCACAATAATGTGGGCCGTCATTACGTTTAGCCGTTGCAATCAACACTGTTACTGAGCTGTAAATTACAAACAAAAAACTGCTGAAACGTGCAGTTTCTTTCTATTATCAAATGATCATTGTATGAGTGCGTCCGTCCTTTGCCTCATCTTGTCAAATATCTGTCCAATTTATGTTTCAGCTTAACTCCTAGCAAATATATTGTGTTTCTTTCAAATTTTAAACTCTTTCATGGCTGAAATCTTTTTCATGGCTGAAATTTCTATCATGGCTGAAATCTCTTTCCAGGGGGTAAATATCTCTTAAACATCTCATATTTCGAGGATAAGCTCATTTTTGCATTGGTACAACAATTATCTTGGATGCTTTAATCATATGATTAAAATTTAATACACCTGAAAGAGGTGGATTCAGTTTAACGACAGTTTTGGCGTTTTAACGCTGCGTTAAAATTAACGACAAGTTGAATATTACACTTATCATATGCTTAATTTTAATCGAATGATTAAGAACTTTTAACGACACTGCACGTTAGCACTAACGACAAGTTCAACAACAGAACCAAGAAGTTCTTCAGAGTTTTTAGGAATCCACATATTGTTAATAAAACTACGCAATAGTATACCAGCTTATATCTGTTAGTGCTGTTAGTTAGGAGTATATTTTCACTTAGTTTTTGTAACATCTGAACTGTCGTCACTTTAGAATTAAGGAGTTGTGCCAGTTCATACCATACATTAATACTTTCATTTTAGGTTAATCTTTCCGTCTTGTTTTGAACAACTTTTGATTATACTAGCGTCGTCATTTAAGATTGTTATAATTGTATAACATGAATAGTCTGGTATGATTCATCGTGATCATACTGATGAGGGATACATGTTGTTCCTTTTATTGATAGTTTTTTGTGATATTGTACCCTTTTAAACTGGATATATATTATATTTTGTAGTGGACATTTGTCATATGTATATGAACCATCGCCCCATAAGACTTGTATTGTTATTCAATCATAATATATATATATATATATATATACATATAACAAGTCAAAAAGGGTACATCACCATAAAATAACTATAAAATATACAAATATTAGATATTTCGGATAACAGATATCCTTCTTCAATAATAGCACGATGTCAAATGAATCATGTCAATTCAAATTGAGACTCTATCAAAATCTTGATTTATACAATTTAAGCGAATTCGTCTTAACATCAGCCCAACAATGTTAGGTCTGCAAATTTACTTTCGCTCCTATATATAAGAATGTCTGAACCAGTGACAACTCTACAACAAATGAATCAATCGGATCACGAGCAGTGATACTGTACATGATATATAAGGCATGAAGATGGAACTGTTACAGATCGGTTGTAAAGGATCCTACAAATTAATGAACAATACATTTATAAGTACGTCTAAACCAGTGACATCTCTACAATAGATATATTCATCTATTACCATCAGTGATTGTGATAAAAGGCTATGTACATTCTGTATATAATATACAATTCGTCCAAGCATCAGTCCAATAATGTTAGATCTGTAAATTTGATTTAGGAAATGTTTTGTTCTTCCCTCGCTGGGATTTGAATTCATGCAAATAAGATATCGTGACACCAAATCGCCTTGCACTGTGTCCGACGCTGTAGACCACCCGGCCACCTAGCTTATCAATAATATAGCTGTCGATGGCTAAGTGTTTCCTTTCCTTGTCAGTTTTAATCAAGCATCGTAATACAGTTCATAATATATAAGGCATAAAGATGGACAGATCAGCTGACATATCTATTGTAAAGGATTCTACTAATTAATGCAAATTACAGTCACAGAAATAAATATGAACCAGTGTAACTATTCCACAACAGATTCATCCATCGGATCACCAGCAGTGATGGGGATACAAGGCTGTGTAAACTCTGAATATATAATGCGTCTTCACGTCAGATAATGTTAGGTCTATAAATTTGTTTTTCGCATTTTTTTTGGTTCTTCCCTCGCTAGCTAGGTTTCGAGCTCATGCTACTGAGTTTTGTTATATATATAAACAAAAACTATACTAATATAAGGTGGTATTATACGAAGATGTTGTTATTAAATTGTTCACAAATATTTCGGCTTCACAAATACATTTTTATCTATAATCTTACACGTCATAACATGAACAAAACTCGATACTCCAGTATATGTGACTACATATATTTACATTCAAAATGAGTGAAAAACAAAATTAAGTATTTCTTATTGATGCCTTTTGGATGATGTACTTTTAGTTCCTTTATCCAAAAGTTTTCCAAGCCTGTCGCTGGGCATAACTCCAGTGAATGTTTTGATCAATCACTAGGATTTTTATGTGGTTAAAGTCATCCAGTTTGTGACCCGACAATCCGAAATGCTGATAAACTGGGAGAAGTGGCGTCTTAAAGAAATTACTCCTACGGTCATTGAGGCGTTTGTGGAAACACTGCTTGGACTTACTAACATATTGGAGGCCACAAACCTGGCATTCCAGTATGTAAATACATTAATACTCTTGCAGGTAACAATTCAATATCTTATAGGTATTTTCGGTTGACTTACTGTGAATCGTTGATTAATGCCGCATCTGTAGGACTGTGAATCATTGATGAATGCTGCATCGATCTGTAGGGAGCATTTTCAGCATTTTTCCTCACACGAATGACATTCTACAGAAGTACATCAATTATCATCCACTTTATAAATATAAATAAAAAAAGTAAAATATTGACACCTTATGTTTGTGACATAACATCTTGGCCCAAAATTTATTGTTTTCTGTTTAGTATTAGATTTATATTAAGATCCATTTTGTTACATCTTGTGATCAATTTTATTTGGAAATCGCCAATGGCAGTCAGCAGAGTTAAAGAACATCAGTTGTTCGACATGTCAGTCAAATGAGTTTTGTTTGAATATACTTTTTCACTTTTTTGGTCTTTTGGAAAATGTTGTTTGTGCTGTATTAAGACCCGTCTACAACGAAATTTGTTTTGCATGCACACGTGTAAAAATTGCGGTTTTTATCCAACACAATCATTGGTTTGAACGTAGTTTTCAATTAAGACTTGCATATATATATATTTATCTTACCTCCTATACATTTCTAGGAATATAATTGGTTAAAAGCGTCCTCATAATATTCAATATTAGGTTAGTAGGGAGGCGGGGCTTAATTATGATAGGAAATGAGACAACTCTACTCTAAATTTAACAAATAAAGATAGTCGGTAAGATAAATTCGTTACAAAGTGTGTTAGTTACCTAATATGATCTATATGGGGTCAGTAAATTCCATATGGAGTGAGAGCTCTACGCTCTCATCCCATATGGAATTTACTGACCCCGTATATATCATTTTAGGTCACTAACACACTATGTAACTAATAATATATCTCATACTGAACTTTAATTTAAAAAAACGGGCCATGATGAAACATAGAAGGTGCCGTTCAAAGATACAACATAAGCCACTCTGAAACATAACCGAAAATTCTTTACAGATTTTTGGATTTAGCATTCATGTATTCTACATGTTCATATTAATATACATATCTATTTTTAGCGACTCAAAATTCGATGAATTCTCCTGTACAGTCCAGTGGGAACTACTACAGCATAAGGTCAATAAACGTTTTAAAAAAGCAGCTAATATAAAGTACACTATAATCAATGAACGTGACAAAGAAGACGGTACAAGTATGTATACTCTGTCTAAATAAGTATTTGTTAAACATGTACAATTATTGATTTATCGATCAATCCCGAAATGCTAACTGAAGTATAGTAATATAGTCATCCCATTGCTCATGTAGAAAATTCCTATTGTTTCAACATTTAAGTTAGCAATTGGAAAGTATACTTCTGTAGCCTAGACATGTCAGAATATAGAAGTATTGTAGTCTCGTTTAACTACTTTGCATTTTGCAACACAAATGTGTGATTCGAAAGATGTTTTTCTAATATATAGATTATGTGACAAATCGACTGAAATCGTCAATACCAGTTTTTACCGTCAACAATTGGTCGTCTAATGGAATAAGTCTATGACTTGTGAACATCTCATTCGCCATTAAATATACATAACTCTATATGTTTGTAGTGTTATGTCTTGAAAAACATAAATAATCATCCTATGCATAATAATCTAACTCAGGTCATGACGGTTTTGCTTAGGCTTGATCCAAATGGCTTGTTATGTAAACATAAATTGCGTTTGATGTTTACCTCGCCAACACTTCCGGTTTCGCTTAGATTTAGTATGGAACCCCGGATGTAATCTTGCGATATCTAAAAAAAAAGAATTTGGAATGATACCAACTTTTAATCCGATGATCATAAGTAAAGGAATAAAACAATCTAAAATCATTGATTAATTAAGCACCAGTCACAACATATCGTACGATTGTTTGTTCTTAAAGATCTATAAAAAAGTTGTCTTGCAAAATGTAAAAAAAATATTTCGAGTGGTCACAACACAAGTCCACGATAGGTGCAGACAAAAATTGTAGTTGTACTGTCATGTGTTTAACGCAAGTGAGTCTTTCAAAATTTGTGAGACAGTCGTACGACTATCGTGAGTTGTTTGGGTCTATTTTTCAGGTTTTCATGTCATGTGCGTCTTACTGTCGTGTCACTGTCGAACGACGGTCGTACAACAGTCTTGGGACTCTTGCGCGTTCGATTCCGAACTACTAGTACATAAAGAACGTCATATTGATTGCGTGCCATTTGCTATATGCTTTCAATAATATTCAGTGTCATTATAATTTGGTCCAAAAAAACGACGTTTTTCGTACTCGTTTATGTTATGAACGATTTTTTTTTATTAAAATAGTCTATTTTTGTACCCTTGACAATGTGTGTATCGCTCGACAGTCGCACAACAGTCGCACGACAGTTGCACAACTGTGGTAAGACACTCTCACGACAACCACAAGACAATGACATGACAAAATATCGAGAAGCAAAAAGATGCATGTTCAATTTTTGTCCCACAACACAAGACAGCGCCTCGATGCTGAAAATATGCGAGTATTGTTCGACGATCACAGATGACCAACGATATGACCAAATTTCATGTCGTGGCGCGGCATAGTTGTGTCATGGGCTCGTTGTGACTAAGGCTTTATGGTCAAATGGTCAAATGATGGAACTTCTTTTCGAGATGTTTTTTTTTTCAAATGATGGGAAAAGTCCGACTCGGACGTATACGCTATAACTAATATAGGTTTTATTTGGTTCTTTAATCGTAAGGAAAAAAATAAAAAAAATCAGCTTAAATTTTGGTTAATGACCTTCTATGAGCTACCGAGGTCTTAATAAAGGGAAACGTGTGGGATATTGTATTGTGTAAAGTAGTAAAAAACCAAAAGAGTTCGAACATCTTACAAACATTACTTGAACTGACATAGCTACATTCTTAGTACGTGTTTTTATTCATAATTTAACAAAAAGTACTGGTTTTGGACGTCTAAAAAACTAAGAATCTTGTTAGAGAATCGACATGTCCACCGAACTCCTTCTTCATATTTTCAAATGTACCAACATGCAGACTTATTTAATGTTTAAGACTAATATACAAAACTCCGATGTATGATTATAAGGAAGTATATACCGTTAATATCTTGCATGGTTGACTTATTCTATTTCATCTATATTTCTATTTTCAGCATACTGCGGTAGAAATCTTTATACTGATTGGTTAGTTATTAAAATAGGCGAACGTCATTATAAGACTGACGTTGATGGTCCCTCGTTGACGTCGGAACAAATTTTGGAAAGGGTAAGTCATCGCTGCCATTCGATATATCGAGAGAAATTATTGTGAAAGAATAACTCACGAAAGACACCTAGTGCTATTGAATGTATTTCAAAATCTCTGTAAAATATAGGGGGGAAATTGTACGTCAAAATGATTAATACTGTAAACTAATTTAAGAGAATATGTAGTACTTTTACAGAAACAAATCAGGCGATATAATGATCATGCAGAACACATCACATAAAGATCACATTCCAGTAGTTAGGATAGTTTTGTACATTAGCATATAGGGTGTCTGAAAATCTAGTAAAAAAGTATGTTATTACTTCTATCAATTCACATTTTTTTTTAAAATATCTAATTCTTTTTTTACTAAAGAATGGTTGTGAAAGATCACTTATTATTATCATCATGAAGGACACGTCATGACCAATATTATACAACAATATTTCTTTTACCATTTAGATATACTTAAGATTGGTTGAAACTTGTTATTACTTACTGTGTGTTAGCATGAGGGTTCGAATAGTCAAATTGTCGTTCGTAGGCTACGCATACGCATATCTGGTTTAACTGCAACCGGAGCTAATTATCCTGTCTAGTTTTCGTGTATTTCTGAATTGTTTATAGGTAAATGGTGATGTCATGATTTATTATGGTATGATTGTTGACGGAATTAAACCTAAATGATATTTTAAAGATTCAAACCACCATAAAACAAAAGTAACAACCAAAATAATTGACAATGACTTATAAAACCACAATAATATAAACAGTGTCATATTAATGACTAAGCCTTCAAACAGGGTATATACAATATCTTGGTTCTGTTGTAGTTCGATCCTGAGTCTTTGTCTCCTTTTAGTAGCTTATTAAAATAAAGACAATGAAGTTCACATACTTTAATGATTCTTTAACGACAAATCTACATGTCAGTATTTGATAATACACATTAAAACAGATATTAAAACATCACTTATCCTTATATACCGTTATATAAGGAAACTTTTGAAACATTATCACCCCTTGTCTTAAATAATATTGAAAAAAACTTAATTTTCTACTTACTTAAAGTCAGTTAACTGAACTTGTTGTATAAAATAAACGGGTCACTTAATTCAATTTGGGACAGAGAAAAATAAAGACGTAGAATCTTAACTGTTTCAAATATTTAGCAAAAGTTTTTTTTATTAAAACAAGCCATAATTGTATGCCGAAACTAACGTATTAGTAAAATTGCACATAGTTGAAGACTTAGGCTAATTTGGAGAAAAACAGCTATCGCTCAGGGTAAAACATTTGTCATAAAAAGCCAACCCAAGGTAAAATTATAATATATTCAAACTCCCGTGAATTGTTTCTTAAGTATTAAACACTCCCTTTAACTAACCTTACTATAAATTTACACAGCTCCCATATGTATGCTTTTTTTCCTGATATTTTATTGGTTGTCTAGCAGTTAAGATAATCGATTTCCTCACGTACTTTTTACAACAAAACACTTCAACTGAGCTATTTTTAATGATTGGTGGAAACAAGAGAAACACATAAATTTATATATTTAAACGTAGGCGATTCATTTATGAAAGAGTCATGCTACTGTTTTCAAAACCATAATTTGCTTTCTTTTAGGTAATAAAAGAGATCAAAGGTGGCATCGAGGAAGTAGCAACTAACAGGGAATTCTGGTCATTTACTAGACTACCTTTTTAACAATCCTGAATTTCTACCAAATTTGAACAAATGCTTGTTAATGATATCCATCAGTAATTTTGAAACAACAAATCACGTGTTTTCCGCATTTTGTGTCGGTTAATGTATAGAAAGGTATATAAAATGAAACTTAGAGCGATGGGCTTGTCCCCGAGCTCTTAGTTTCATAGTATACGTATATACCTTTCTATATATTATCCAATTTAGCACATATGTACAACTTGAGTAATCCTGTAATTAGTCTATTGACATGTTTTGGCTGACTAGATGTAGCTCATTTACATAGTTTTTTAAATCTACTCACTTTACTATCATTGTAATATATTGGATTTCAAAAGGCCCTCGACTTTAGAATGAAAAGAAGGTAGCTGCTTGTGAAAGTATGTTTACTGATATAAAGCGGTCTTTAACTATACATTACTTGTTTACATGGTAAGATGACAAAATAAATTGACCAAAAGCAGACAATTTTTAAATTGCAGAGAAAGCTTTACATTCTTGAAAACATTTTTTTTATTTCATATAAAAACTAAAACTATATTGAAAATGCTTTTGAATGAGTACAAACAGTTGGATCCCCCTCCCATATCTTCGGTTGAAACACCTTTTACAAAAGGCTGGATCTGTCCCTGGTATGTACCCATAGGTAGTCTATTGGATAGTTTACATGCATGAAATATTTGACCTATTTATGACGAAATATATCAAATTGCTTTATTAATTTTTTCCCTTCAAAAGATATATGGTTAACTCTTTGTGTGTACAAAGTAATTGCATAGAAGATAAAGGATTACAAACATTAGATGGAGTTGTACTTTAATCAAGGTATAAAGAACCATAATTGTTACTGTTTATTTTAATGAAAGCAATTTTGAATTGTAAAAAAAGAAATAGATCAAAAGATTGATTAGTAGGATGTTAAAAATCTATTAAAAAAAAAAAATACAAACTATTAAGTTAAATTTGGAACACAGAATTTATTTCAAAATAGCCAGTAGTAATGTTTGTTCTAATATCTTGATTACGATACAATGAAATCTTACCCTTGTGCTCATTAATGCGTAGTTACTTAGTACACGAAAAAAAGTATGTACTATGAAAATTAGAAGAGAAGGCAAACTCAAGCAATTTGATTGGAGGAGAAGTTGTAAGTATGTGCTAAACTCATAAATTGACTTTTTTCTGTCAGTTAACCATGTTAACTTTACATTCAGTCTGTGAATAATTTTCTTTAGTTATCCTAGATGTGAACCATATTTGGACGGAAGCTGGTTTGTGATCAAAAGCATTTTGTCAAAATGTATTTCCTTTTTTTCCGAATATTACTTATACGTATAGGGTTTTATTTCCAGTTACAAACAGTCTGCAATTAAACATTTATTAAATTCAATAAACATCCTTAATTTTTTTTATCAAACTCTGAAAGAAGCAATCTAATTACAAACCGATCTCTCATCGCTCCTGTTTCCTATATGTTGCGTTGGAGATCTAACAAAACCCGCTTTGAGGTCATATGTGAGTAACCTCGTATGTGTGTCTTTTTCGACCAATGAAAAAATTTGTTTAAGGTATTGTGAACACAATAACGTTCCCATTGATAAAAATAAATGTTTACATGTAGTTTGAATCAAGTTTTATCTACATGCAATCGATAGTCAATGTAAGCATTGTATGGGTTAAGTTTTCACAAAACTAGGTATTTAAAAACATAATTTTTACCATGTATATTTAAGTAAGAAAACTTTTCTTAATAAGATTAATATTTATAACAATTATTAATCAAGTTTGTAGCAGAATTATTTGTCTAAATTTGACATATTGCTTTGTTATAAAACAAACTTTAAGTAGCTTGATTAGCCCTTTATAGAGACTCAATTTATCATCATTGCCAAATACATAAACATTTGAATATGTCTTCTTGACTGGACGTACACAGAAATAGTTGCCACTATTTTACTCACTCAACGATTCACTTAAACATGCATTACTAAAAGCAGTGTGCGATGATTTTTTTTTTGTGTGGCTAGCACTTATAGAAATAAAAAAATGCAATGTACGAACTATGTTTGTTTGCCCAATTCGACACCTGAGTATTTGGATACCCTGCTTAATCCGACATTTTTTTCTGGTCCCCAATGTGTCGGATAAGGCAAGGTCAACTGTATTTGGTCATTTCCTTTAGTTCAACATGTTCAATGTCTGAAAGCACCCTGCAGCCTCCTTTTTTTGCGTAATCGGGAATCCAAAGTAATGTAAATCATTAAAATGGCCTACATCATGTACATAAAGGAGCGATAATTTACTTCCAAAAAGGGATTTTCTTTTTTAGTCTAAAATATTTTTTGCGCGATCTTTTGCTTCATTTTTTTCGGCTCTTACTTATTTAATTTGGGATCAAAAAATTTAAAGGATAAAAAATAACCTTACACCACCCTTTTTTAAGACAAGAAGTCGTTCTAGAAAACGACTTGAAACCTGGAAAAAAAGTTTCAAGTAATTTGATTTCGTGTCTTTTAATGACATATAGTTTTACAAGTGTGAACAAATCTTATTTACAGGTAATTTTACATGTACCAGGTGTATGGTATAAGTAACCCAACATGTTCAATGATGTTGGTAACCCAAGCATATAAGGTCACCTTCAGTTTTTTGTCTTCTATTTGGCACAATTTTTCTTATCGTCTGCATTGTCTGTTGGTAAGCGTGTTGTCTGTAATACTTTTCCTTAGATTTTGAACTTCTTACAATCCATGTTTCTTATTCAAAAAGATATAGGAAGATGTGGTGTGAGTGCCAATGAGACAACTCTCCATCCAAATAACAATTTAAAAATTAAACCATTATAGGTTAAAGTACGGCCTTCAACACGGAGCCTTGGCTCACACCGAACAACAAGCTATAAAGGGCTCCAAAATTGCTAGTGTAAAACCATTCAAACGGGAAAACCAACGGTCTAATCTATATAAAAGCCTGGTTGCTAGAATAAATAGCCGAAATACATAAATATAATGAGGACTGTCGGATAGGCCAAGAAAAGAAAATACAATACAAAAATAAAAATAAAGGTATCAATGATAAAAACTGGAAAAAAAACCTGCTTCGCATTCTTTTATAGTTTAATACATTTGTAATAAATGCGTTAGAAAAATTGAAACTACTGAGTCTGATTGAAATTGAATATTGTGGGGAACATCTCAAAAATTACAAATCAATTTTCGGGACAAGGGATCGGGTGTTTTTAAGCTCTGGCTTTCTGGATCAGGGATTTGTTTTTGTTGGAACTTCGGGATGTCGGGATTGGTTTTTTTTCAAATTCGAGACCTCCGGATTTCATGTTTTTCAATCCAGTATTTCGGGATCATGACCCCTCCGACATCCCCCACCTCTTTTCAGAGTTAGCGTGTTAGATACCGCTCAGATTAATCTCAAACAATTATTTCTCTTTTTTAAGGTATTTAGAATAATATTATATATAAAAACCAAAAACGGTTTATAATACATTTTTAGATAAATCAAACTTGTTTTTACGCTTTGTAAACAAAGGGTGAAAGAAGTGCACTCGTTTAACTACGGAATCCAAAAAGGGACACATAAAACAATCCATCCGTGATCTAGGTTTGTTCATCTGATATCTCGGATTGACAATATATTATCTCGGATTGCTAAAACTGAATTGAGTAACTTTTTGTCCAATAATAAAACTCGCATTCACTGAAATCTAGCTGAAAGTATAAATATTCAAATGTTCGTTTAAACATACCGAAGCCGTTGTTATTGACTTTGATTCAGCCTTCAGTAACTTTGAGTATTCTACATTGGTTTTAGTGGTTTTCATAAACACCAAAACAAACTCAACAATTCAATCTTTCTCCTAAGCAGGGCAAACTGGCTTCATATTTATTAAATATAGTTTCATAGTTTATTAAAGAAAACTCAGCCGCTGAAGACTGCGTAACAGGATCATGTTATACAAATTTATTAATTACAACATAGTTCATAATACAAACAGTGTACATTTTTAAATTATACATCTTCAGAAGTGAAACTTTGTTTATTACAGTTTTAAATTAGACAAGCAATACATTATTATGTATTCTTAGCTTATAAATATATACTATGTGCACCAATTGTAACACCATATAAAATAGGGACAGTCAAACTCATAAATCGAAAATAAACTGACCAGGCCATGGCTAAAAATTAAAAGGACAAACAGACAAACAATAGTACACATGACACAACATAAAAAAACTAAGGAATAAGCAAAAATTAGGGGGTGTTCTCAGATGCTCCGGAAGGGGAAGCAGATCCTGCTCCACATGCATATGTTTCACCCATAGTATTGCTTATGTATTAACAAATCCGATAAATAGTCTAATTCGGTATGTCAAATTCCTGAAAGTAAAGGAGATTGTAGTTACGACGTGTTCTACTGTCAAAGACGCCGGTACACTAAATCAATTAGATGTTGTTTTTATTTTTTGTAAGTTGTTTTGGAGATTTGTTTCCGTCTAATGATCAGTTGGGCTTTTTTCGACTTTTGCTGTTACAACACTGTCAATGTGATACAAGACAATTTGACCCATCTGATTGTAACTGTTCTTGTCTGGAGCCTGTAGTTCAGTGGTTGTTGCTAATTAACGTTAATAATAATATGTAATGTTCGTCCATTGTTTTGTTCATACATCAGGCCATTAGTTTTCCAGTTAGAATCATTTTTTATTTATCATATCGGGGAGTATTATGAATCCTTTGGTATTTAATGGAGAGTTGTGCTATATACAATCATACCACATGCTTTTGGTTTTATATTGGCAATGTTATTGCCACGAAATGGCAGACAACAGTCCACAAAACACAACATTGATAAAGCATATAAACCCCAACAAAACACCAGTGGATTGACAGGTGCTCCTGCTTCACATTTGGAATACTTCCTGTTGCTCATGTAAGTATACAGAACATGTTGATAATAATCTTATTCGTTACCACACATCTAAGAAACAAAGGATCGAATCGTGATTACGACAAATAGATATATACATCCGTCATCATGGTCATCTGCGAAACAGATATTTTATAACTGTTAACCAATAGTGAAATCCATAGATTTTTCAAACAAAAATCAACTTCGCCTCTTCAAACTCTTAGTTTAATATCTCTTGTACTGAGGACAAGAAAAAAAGACGAGAAACAGTTTTTGAAATAAGAAATCAAGATGAACAGTTACATGTATTGGCTCATTTTGAAATATTGGTAGAGTCAGCTTGAAACGTGTTACTCTGATCCTCTCGCATTTATTTGATAACAGATTTAACTTTAAAAAGTGTCAAATGTCAAAACAGGAAATCATATTGCTCGAAGACAAATATAAGAATCAATTGAAAATAAACGCAAAATCGAACAAAAACAAAGATACAACAAATATAAAGAAAAACAATTAAAAAACAACTAAATTATTAGAAGTTCTTACCGAAGTCAAAGGGAGTATTTAGATCTAAATAAAGACGGGAAGAAACGCGAAAAAAGGGAAAATGTTAAGAACTATTCATTGATTATATTGTTAATATTTACACTACAGTTCTTCTAAAAAAAAAGGAAATTATTCTATAACATACGATCACAGGGCTTATTTTTTTACTTCCTGGGCTACCTCTTCCTAAACTTTATTCAAATACGGGACTTATTTGAAAAAAAATCAGAAAGTCTTTTTGTTGTCCAAAATTTAGGGCTGGTCCATTATTCTGTCTTGTGATAATAAATACAAAGATGTTGCACATTCAAAACATTAATATGCAGCAATCCATTCAGTGAAGTTTCATCTGTTGCCCTTATTAACGAAAGAAACTCTGAATTATGTCTATTGATCGTATAAATTTCCTTTCAAAAAGTAGAAAATAGAGATACAAGATAAGAAGATTTTTTTATGGAAATATTATTTATAAAGCACAAAGGTGTCAGTATTCACCTCATAAACTTACAAAACCTTTGAATAGACTTATTAAGAAGGGATATAATTACGATACTGTTGTCAAGTCATTAAAGATTGCATATTTTGGCGTTAATATTGAGTCACTGATAAGGTCTTTGCGTCGGAACTAAACACATTTATTCTAAAAACAGTTGTTGGCATGACACGGGTTATGTTCTTCTCATATATGTTATGATGGTATGATACTAAACCCCTTACGGGAAGGATTGTGCCTGATGTTCATATGATGAAATCATAATCTTTCAGTCAGTTTTATTGAAGTCTGGAGCTGGCATGTCAGTTAACTGCTAGTAGTATGTTGTTATTTAATTTATGTATTATTGTCATTTTGTTTATTTTCTTTGGTTACATCTTCTGACATCAGACTCGGACTTCTCTTGAACTGAATTTTAATGTGCGTATTGTTATGCTTTTACTTTTCTACACTGGTTAGAGGTATAGGGGGAGGGTTGAGATCTCACTAACATGTTTAACCCCGCCGCATTTTTGCGCCTGTCCCAAGTCAGGAGCCTCTGGCCTTTGTTAGTCTTGTATTATTTAAATTTTAGTTTCTTGTGTACAATTTGGAAAATAGTATGGCGTTCATTATCACTGAACTAGTATATATTTGTTTAGGGGCCAGCTGAAGGACGCCTCCGGGTGCGGGAATTTCTCGCTACATTGAAGACCTGTTGGTGACCTTCTGCTGTTGTGTTTTTTTATTTTGGTCGGGGTGTTGTCTCTTTGACACATTCCCCATTTCCATTCTCAATTTTATTTGATGTATTTATCAACCTATAGCTATAGCCATAGAAATAATTTTCATATCAGTACCAATCATTTTGATTTATGTTGTTATATCGACAGTTTAATTTAAACAGTATTGGTATTGTTTATTTCTTTAGTAAATTACTTGCATATGCATTGACTATCGTGCAAAACGGGAGCGAGAAAGTAACCTCAAATAAAAGATTATTTCATAAAAACGCCTGGTAAATCATAAGCGAATAAATGTATTTGTGACCAAACAAATATTGAATAACTATTTGTTTTAGCTGGATTTTTTATCACGCCTGGTAAACCATTAAATCTCAACCAAACGGATAAGCAAGAAAACAGTTTACTGTGGCTGTTCCTTTTGAGTCTTCCTTGAACAAAAGATTGGGTAGGTCGATATTTCATCAACTTATATTATTGTCAATCTGAAAATATTTTGTTTAATGTAACTGAATAAGAGCTTTTCTCGTTCATTACTCGGGTCAATATAATTTGACATGATCTCGGACTTACTTATCTCCCAAAGGTAAGTACAGCCAGTTCGTTAAAGGTCTGACAAAATGACAATGAGTTCATCAATACGTATTGTAGAAATCAGTTATTTAACATTTCCATTAAAGCGGGTGGTTTGGCATGCCACAAAACACGTTCAACCCACTCTTTTTTTCTTAAAATGTACTGTTCCAAGTAAGGAAAATGGCCATTGTTATATTATAGTTCGTTTCTGTGTGTGTTACATTTTAATGTTGAGTTTATGTTGTGTCATAGTTCTCTTACAATTGATACGTTTCCCTCAGTTTCAGGATTTGATTTTTTTTCTCAATAGATTGATGAATTTCGAACTGCGGTATACTACTGTTGCCTTTATTTGTAATTACACATTGGTCTTGTGCTGACATTAGTTTTTTGTATGATCGAATCATGTACATATGTTAAATAGTTCAGATTTTTGAAGCCTAGAAAACGAAATTTCAAGCCTAGTCCGGAAGAGCTGAAGATATTTGAAAAGTAAGCGCAAGAGAAATAATATAGCACTCAAGATAAAAGGTTAAGCGTTGTAGATGCTAGTTCGAATACTGTCCAAAAAGACAGTTGGTGAACAGTACAGTGTAGTATAGGATAGCTGACGAATAAATTCACTTTCAAAAGATCTTTATATGAAAAAATCAAGATTGTGATTTTTTTCTGTTTGAAAGTCCTTGTAACATATCCGTGCCGACATAAGGTGTTTTGTTTTTTTTCTGTTTTTTTTTCTTTGTTTTTTTTTCTCTTCTTCATGTACTTTGCAAATCATTTTATCGAAAAATTCTGTCAATGAAATGCATTACCAAACATTTTTATGATTGGACAAACTTACCGGGGCTGAATTACAAAACAAAACTCCTAAATGTATTGCTTTCTGTAACTACACATAGTCCGGCCGATTGGTGCAGATATAGAGCAGAATTGCTCACTTGCTGAGGAAAGCATGAATCTTTGCATAGTTGTTCTTGGTTATAAACCCTTTGATTTCAGCTATGGACCCACTCTGAAAAATCCAATACGGCTGCCATTTTCCAGATGGCGGAAAAAACGGTATAAATATCAAGATTGTTCTAAAGGTATTCTATATACTTTCGGAAATTAAAGTAATGATTCTTTAAAAATGGACTGCATGTTCTTGAATTTGTTATAAATTAATTTTAAAATATAAAAATAATAATTTGATTTTTTCTAAAACACATACATTTGCAAATATGGCTCAATATACAAAAACAAATAGTGAAATTCAAAATGTTAATCAATATCTTACATGTTATTGTAATTGTTCTTTAAACGCTTTCAGTTTTAATGTTTGGAATGAAATAGGTTGATACGAGTCGATTGAACGTTAATATAGGTCGGTTAAATGTGGTGGAATTGAAAATGAACTCCTGGTCAGAACTTTTATTAGTTTTAATGGTAACAGTAATTTCTGAGTTTGGCGGAACTGACTGGTTCGTTTCATGCAAAAATGCTGAGTTGAAATCTCGTTTCCACTGTTAACAAATGTCACATTTACCACTTTATTGTTGATGGTAAGTGTGTGGAGTACTCAGGTTTATCTATGCGCTCAGTGTGTCCAAAATATCTAGCCTAAGTATAACATCGTCTGTTAGTGGCTCTTTGCACACATCCCATTGTATGTGTATTCTATTAATGTCGAGAGTTGTTCTTTATAATCTTCCCAATAACAAGCTGTTAACCCTAACCACGTAGCGTTACTTTCTCAAAATCTTCATTTTCTGCCGGAATTAGTTTGTCGTTTAGTTATGTTAGCATTGCATCAATGCTCACACTCTGGTCATGTATAGTACCTCGTACTGCTAAGCTCTTTCAAATGGTTCGTTTGATGTCAATATCAGACGAGGCCGTTGGCCACTATTCTATTTTGTAATGAGGTGATGTTTCATGGCCAATAGACTTTCGGAATCGTGCGTTGGCCTACTGGCCCGACCCTTTGCTGTTTAAAGACTCCATTGTTGGTGTTGCACTTTGATTTGCTCCGTATTCTGGTGAAGGTGACCGTTGTCTGTAATAACCGGGATTTCTGGAGTTTGTCCATGGATATGCTAACCGTTGTCTTTACGATCTATATAATCTCTAGCTTAGTTGGGGTGTTGTAGATCGATATGCATTAAGCTTGGTTGTATTTCTATCTGGCGAACTACCGCGATTGTATTGCTCAGGGGCTCTTCTACGTGTATATTGATCAGGTGATCTGCAATTGAACTGATGATTTTCCACGATTTTTTTATCAGAAGAACCGAGGTTATATTGATCGTCAAATCCACGGTTATGCTGATTAGTTGAAAGCATAACATCAGCTAGTTTTGCGACAATTTGTGTGAGGTTATTCACCTCATTATCCAAAGGACTGCTCATATTTCATTTATCGGTAGGTGATAATGCACCATCAGGAAAGTAGACTTGTCGATGGTCATAATTGGCACTTTTTGATCCAGATATCGCCATCTGGTTTGCTATTTAGGTTTTCAATTGTGTTAACGACTTGTTGAATGTTTCTGTGTTCCTCTCTATTACATGCCTTGCAGAATCTTTGTCTTTACATCCTCGGAGGAATGCTTCGGTTCCAATCTGGTTGGATCGTCTTTCTTGTTGAAGCGCTGCTCCAATGCTCTTTTTAAAGGCTTTTGAATCATCATCAGTGTTTACCTTGCGAGCGAACTCAAAGCCAACATCGGCCTGGCAATCTAGGGCCTACACACATTTTTCCTGCTTTCCCATTGTCATCTATCGGCAGTTCGTCAAAACTGGTAAATGGACGCCTCCCAATTCAAGGATCCTCTTCAATTGAGTTTTTGCATTTTTGGAAGCTGTGGGCTTCGGCTCCGGTCCCTTGCACCAAGATTTTCTTGCCACCGGGTATATTCTCTCTCTCCAATGAGGAATCTGAAGAAGAGATGTTGCCACATTCTTTTGGTCGGTCAGTGGAGTCAGCTTGCTGTTATTGGAAGCCTATTAGAGCTCCAGGAGCTGACAAGGTTGTCATAATTGGAGTGATAAATATGGGATTTGCCATTGACTCTACGGGAATGATACCGTAAGTAGGCACTGCATTCAGCATTGGAGAAACTTGATAGGATCCACTTGCAGCCAATTGTTTCTTAAATGGTGTGCTGTGTATGTCTTAGAAATGCACGTATTTCTTAAGCTGTGGCTTAAAAAATACTCAGAAAATGTTAGCACTATGTGTCTACTTGTACCTCAAATTTTAAAGTAACACTTGACCGAGTTTCAGCATTGATTTAAGTTTTTTAACTTATATTTCATATCGAATAAACTGCAAAGATAATACAGAGGTTTATGTCACCGAAAGTATGAACAAGGCATAAATATCTATATTAAGTCTTACGACTTTTTATTCATTTACAGAAAACAACCACGTATTTGTAAAGCTGTGGTTTCTTAGAAAGACTTTTAAAACTTGTTCTATATATATATATATATATATATAAAGTACATTCACTAACATGCATTGACTGTCGTGAAAAGTGGAAAATCCAACCTATAAAGATGATCTCATAAAGAGCAATACAAACAATTTTTTGTTCGGTATTTGTGTCGTCATAAATACAATTATTAAGCAAATCTGACAAGCATCTAAATTATTTATCAAGTTTATATCTATCTGTCCTGAAATTTTCAGATGAAATGGACAACTGGTTGTTGGGTTGCCGTTCTCCAATTGGTAATTTTTAAAGAAATTTTGTCATTTTTGGTTATTATCTTTTTTTGGTTATTATCTGGAATACTATTATAGATAGAGATAAACTCACTGTAAACAGCAATAATGTTTAACAAAGTAAGATCTACAAATAAGTCAACATGACTAAAATCAGTTGATCCCTTAAGGAGTTATTGCCCTTTATAGTAAATTTTTAACAATTTTCATTAATTTGGTAAATTTTTACAAAATATTTTCCTCTGTAATGAAAGGGCCAAGTTTATTGTCATATAGATAGAGAAAATTGTAAGGAGCAAGAATTTCAGTACATAAAGATCTACAAACACATCACCATCACCAAAACACAATTTTGTAATGAATCCATCTGTGTAATTTGGTTAATATGCACATAGACCAAGGTGAGCGACACAGGCTCTTAAGAGCCTCTAGTTCCAAAGTCCGATATTTGTTTCCTTTCTGTTGAATTCAATTATTTTCGTGTTTCTGGCCTTAGACCACAATTATTCTTCTCCTTTGCTGCATTGCGTCTTTTGGGAAAAGTCAAATTAAATCAAAAATTTGCACCGCTTCAAACATGAAATAAATGCAACTGCTTATATATAGACCATTATTAGTCTTATAAAATATGCTTCTAGGACAATACATCAGTCTTTTTTTCTCTTGAGAGCCTTATTGACATGCCAATGGTAAGATATGAATTTTGTATAAATGACTAAGACCAACTCAGGCTTATTTGAGGGGTGGTCGGAGGGGTCCTGATCCCGAAATCCCGGGCATAAAAATATGAAATCACGAGATGCAGAATTTAAAGAAATTCGTATCCCGAAATCCCGAAGTTGAAAAATATATTCCCGAATCCCGTAAGGATCCTCAATCTCCAAATCCCGAGCTTAAAAACAACTGATCCTGACATCCCGAAAAAGGTCCTGCCTCCCTCTAATCTCTACCCTACTTCATTTTTGCCAAATCACTACTTTTACTTTCAACAATAAATTTGTGTGTCCCATTAATGGGCATTATGTTTTCTAGTCTGTGCATCCGTGCTTTCGTTCGTTCGTCCGTCCGTCCGTCCGTTCCGCTTCAGGTTAAAGTTTTTGGTAGAGGTTGTTTTTGATGAAGTCCAATCAACTCGAAACTTAGTATATGTTCCTTAAGTCGTAACTACAATTCCCTTCCCTTTCATGAATGAAACCTACCGAATGAAACTATTTACCGGATTTGTTATCACACAAGCAACACGACGGGTGCCACATGTGGAGCAGGATTTGCTTACCCTTCCGGAGCACCTGAGATCACCCCTAGTTTTTGGTGGGGTTCGTGTTGTTTATTCTTTAGTTTTCTATGTTGTGTCTTCCATGAATGTGACCTGCCGAATTAAACTGTTTACCGGATTTGTTATCACATAAGCAACACGACGGATGCCACATGTGGAGCAGGGTCTGCTTACCCTTCCGGAGCACCTGAGATCAACCCTAGTTTTTGGTGGGGTTCGTGTTGTTTATTCTTTAGTTTTCTATGTTGTGTCATGTGTACTTCTGTTTGTCTGTTTGTCTTTTTTATTTTTAGCCATGGCGTTGTCAGTTTATTTTAGATTTATGAGTTTGACTGTCCCTTTGGTATCTTTCATCCCTCCTTTAGTAAATATAGTGCCAATGTGGCATCCGTGTACTATGGACACATTCTTGTTTCCACATGTTTTACGGATTTTAATATATACTAGAACACACCCGCGAAATCGCGGGCATAAACAGCTTGTTGTAGGATGATTTTTTGTAAAATATATTATGTCTGGAGAATTTCATATAAGGTATCAAAAGCCCTCTCCCGTTTTTCCAAAGTCCGATATATGTTTCCTTTCTGTTAAATTCCATTATTTTCGTGTTTCAGGCCTTTGCCCACAATTATTCTTCTCCTTTGCTACAATGATATTTTTTGGTAAAAGTCAAATTAAATTAAAAATTTGCACCGCTTCGAACATGAAATAAATGAAACTGCTTATTATAGACCATTATTATTCTAATAAAAAATGCTTCTAGGACAATCCATCAGTGCTTTTCTTTTTGAGAGCCCTATTAACATGCCAATGGTAGTATTTGAATTTACAGGCATCCTGTAAGGATCAATCCCGAAATCCCGAGCTTAAAAACACCCGATTCCGACTTCCCGAAAAAGTCCTGCCTCCATCTACCCTACTTTCATTTTGGCCAAATCACTACTTATACTTTCAACAATAATTTGATATGCCCATTTATGGGCATTATGTTTTCTAGTCTGTGCGTCCGTCCGTGCATCCGTCCGTCCGTGTGTCTCTCCTGCTTCAGGTTATTGTTTTGTTGAGGTAGTTTTTGATGAAGTTGAAGTCCAATCAACTCGAAACTAAGTGTAAATATGTTCCCTATGATCATTATGATCTTTCTAATTTTAATGCCAAATTAAAGATTTTTACCCCATTTCACGGTCCACTGAACATAGAATATTATAGTGCCGATGTGGCAACCGTATACTATGGACACATTCTCGTTTCTACATATTTTACTTATTTCAATATATATGCAATTGATATGACCCCTAAGATACTAAGTATTTCAAAGAAAACTGTAGACAGAATACAGAGAGTCTCTATATATTATAGTAGTATAATCGTAGTTTACACTATGATGTGGATAAATGCGAAAAATAATTGTCTCTCAGGAGGAATAATAGTTGTGGTTCTTGTGATCTAAAAACCATGATATGGAGAACGCTCTGATTGGCTTATCTATTTTTTTCATGTTTGTAATCTATCACATAGATACTTATAGATTATCGTTGATCATTTCAACGAGATTGATTTTCTCGCTTGAGATGGCACAGCGAAAGTGAGAAAAGCAATCGAGTTGAGATGACCAATGATAATCTGTTTATCGCTATTTTACCTATGACGACGTTGTCAATTTCATGTCAATTTCGTTAGCAACGCCACGTGGCCTCCTTAGTTTCTAGCGATAATTTTTCCATCTCAAGCGAGAAGCATGATATGAAAATTATCACAAATAAAGATCAAAGGAAAAATGCACAAAATAGCGATAAATTATGTTTATGTATTAAACTTCACTACACAATACTAGTCTCATGTACGTCACCCCATGATAATGTATGCCTTTGAAAAAACATTTACTGTGAAAATATAAAGAATACAAAACTCATAATTAAAGTGTAAATCGACCTGTTGATACTGTTTATAATGCTTTTTTTTGTTATTTTATATTTATATGGATCTTGTCTATATACCAGCTTTGATTATTTGGAATATATTCTAAGTTTCACTTCTTCTTACTACATTTGTATACACTTCAAGATTTACCTGTATTTTTTTACAACCGGTTTTTATTTATAAAGTGAATATTTTCGAAGGGTTAAATATTTCGCAGTGGTGACTTCCCATGGCTTTGTTTGGACTTGTCTGTTTTTTTGGCCTTGAATGTTTGTCCCTAATATTTTATTAACTGTGCATTTGCATTCAGATATCGCAGATCAAATTTATTTGTTTACAGTGTATTAAATATGTACGTTTTTTTGATCGAGTTAAGCCTGCAAATTGATATTTTACCGTGTGTTGTTCTATGTTGTGATGTTATGCTATTGTTTCAGAAAAGGGAGAAGGTTAATTTGGATCCATTAAAACGTTTAATCATTCTGCAAATATTTGCACCTGTCCTAAGTCAGGAATCTGATGTACAGTAGTTGTCGTTTGTTTATGTAATTTATACGTGTTTTCTTTTCTCGTTGTTTTTATTTTATATAGATTAGACCGTTGGTTTTCCCGTTTGAATGGTTTTACACAAGTAATTTTGGGGCCCTCACGGATATATACTGTACATACAATTTATAAGATGTGAGAAAAAGAATAAATAAAAATGAACGATACATGTTTATAAAATGCAAGTGTTGATACACCATGTGCCTTGAAAGTACTTAATTTAAACCTTTATTTTTATAGTTTTTAAACATAAACACATAATATTTTTAGCTATAAGAAATGTGTATAATAATGATAATCACTCGATGAAAAAAAGACACACTCGAAAAAGCCCGGACTGCTCTCGAAAAAACCCGGACATGAACAATTGAATTTAGTCTCAAAATGTCGTTCCCAGTGCAATAACAATAGTTTTTGTAAAGTGTCTGTTACAGTGTATATCTAAGGATATAAAGATTCCATGTATGCATTTCCGTCAGAATTTGCGTTGATATGTAGGAAGATGTGGTGTGAGTGCCAATGAGACAACAATATATATACATGTAATACTAACTGTCAGTGTCTACACCGTCTGGAAAACCAGTCAGCTGTGTACGCTTCTCTTCAATCATATGACTGATGAGGAGTTCCTCTGCCTGAGTGGTTTTGGCAGCAGGACCTCCTCCTGTTTTTGGTCTCTTTTGTAGGTCATATTTTTCTCTACCTAAAAAGCATATATGTTTTTCAAATTAAGCAAGTTAAATATATTGGACTATAAAACAACTCAATTTCTGTTATTATGTCAATGGTAAAAGGGATTAAAGGGGATACAATTTGTACCGAAAATTATTAGGACAATATCAGCCAATCATATTGTGAGAAATCGTGATAATATTAAACATACATTATAGAAATATATCAACGATTTCACATCTAAAGGAAGCATTAATGTTTCCCCATTACACTGATGCCCCACTTGCACTATCATTTTCTATGTTCAGTGGACTGTGAAATTGGGGTCATATCTCTTATTTGGCATTAAAACTTTTAAAAACAAACATATCAGGAGGAACATGTGTACGTGGGGCATAAAAATGTTGCAGTTAAAATGTACATTTTGAATATAGTATGGAATGAGAATTATTTTCCTAATTTTCTGTTGTTTTTCTAGTTCCCATTTAATGAAGCAACAAATTGTTAAATTAATGTTGCCTTATGATGAATGAGATATTATACACCTGTTGACTGGGGGTGAGGGTAATAGCAAGTTTTTTGTGCCTGAGATACCAACTATTGCTCGAGGCAAAGCCGAGAGCAATAGTTGGTATGCGAAGGGACCACAAACTTGCTATTACCTGCACAACCAGTCATTAGCTGATTTATTATACTGAACAACACAACCACTAAGTGATTTTATATACAAAATAATTATTTTTCTAAGTGTATATATAACATCTGAAAGAAAAGAACTAGAGGCTCTCAAGAGACGGTATTGCTCACCTGACTCTATTTGGGTTTTTGAATTCATATAAAAAAAAGATTCAATATTAGAGTTTGACGTTGCAAAGCATACATAACCAAGCAGAGTAGTCAATGACATCATTATTGTCCAATGAAAAATAAGCATAAAAAAGTATTGGAAAGATGATTATGAAACTATTAACCAGGGCAATAGTCTTTCAAATAATTGACTGGCAAATTAAATGTTTCTGTGGAATGAAATAGCACAACTATTTCATTATTTTTTATATAAAAAAAACATACTGAGGTATAATAAATTGCTTTAGTATAAACACAACATGAAACTATTGACTTACTTCTCTGTTTTAGGTTGTAGTACTTTTTCTTTACTTCTTCAGCTGTTCTTTTACGAACTGTAAATCTTCTGCATTAGAATTAAAAAGCCAAATGTTAATGAATAATAGGAAAATTTAGGCCCTGAAATTAATTTAAATTTAAAAGAATATGGATTTAAAATGGTGCTTAACTAATAAATAAAGGAAAATCAAATCATGGGCGACAATGATTAAATAAATAAATATTTGATAATCCCATTCTAAGCATTCAAACCCTCATTTATAACCGTTGACATGTTCCCCTACGACTATGTTCATTGACTCTGGTACCCAACAAAACAAAATATCATAGTGCACAGTATATGATGTGCTTCTCAAGTTTCAGTCTCACTATTTAAGTACATAGTAGACGTTTTCACAAGCAGGGAATTTAAAATATTTAACGGAATCACTAAACACACAAAAAATATGTTTGTTAGTCAATTCATTATGTCAGTTTATTTATAAAAACAAATCAACTAAATACCGTTCATTTATAATGAAGACTTCAGAATAAAGTAAATGTTAGTCATTTGCCAATTGTCATGTTCATCGTGAATGAAAGAAAAGGGATACATGTATTTTCACATATTTTGTTATTTTCATAGCTTTGAGTATAGATAGTAAGGCATGTTATTAACACTATTATGATGAAATAACATTGAACAGCAACTATTTTTAACAATTCTTTCTTGTTCAAATTGTAAAAACCTAAATAGCTTCAGGGGGTGCCCCCCTGACCACCTGCCTCGTTATAAACAGAAGGCAAGCTACGCCACTGAAATTACATTTAGTTTCCAGACTAGTATCATGCAGTTATATTGGCATTGCTGGGACTGGGAACAACTATTTTGTTGACAAAATCAATAAAGATATCAGGGCGACTATCGACTAGTGTGTCGTTTAATAAATTGGGAAAATGAGAACCTACGCATTCAAAATATCACAGATTTCCTTCCAGCCATTTTGCCGAATCGTAGCAATTTTCACATCCCCACAACCTTTCATTTTCCCAAAAAGGGCATCCTCCCTTTGATTTGCGTGGTCTATAAGGGCTAGCTCCTCGTCAGTGGTCCAGTTTGCACCTCTCTTGTTTTTTTCTGCCATTATGGAGGCCACTAACAACAGAACTTACCTTGACAGACGACTCTACCATCAAAACTCACCTGCATTTTCGCGGACTTTAGCACTCTTTTTTCGGTTTCAAGCACGAAAGAGTTCCGTCTACCGCTTACATCGTGGAGAAAAAAATTCTCAGCTGAGAAAAAATATTCTCAGCTGAGAATATTCTCAACGTTGAGAATATTTTTTTATGGCGGATAAAAAAGTTCTCATTCTTAGCTGAGTAAAATAATTCATTCTGAGAATATTTTTTTACTCAGCAAAAAAAAGTTTTATGGCGCCGGGGTCAGGAGGTTGAAGAAACTCTGGACGTGGCTATAGGAATAGTAACGTCCTGGGTTGATGATGGATTGTCGTGGACTCCGTCCTCATATGGTAATGCGAAACAAATTATAGTGCCTCACACAGATGTGTGGACCCCGAAATTGGTTCTTGTAAATTCCGTAGAAACATATGAACCTTTAGCAGGAGATAACGATGTCTTTGCAACAGTATATTATAATGGTACTATGTCAATAATTTATGGCGATGTACTGTCATCGAAATGTACAGCGAATATATACAAGTTTCCGTTTGATTCTCAAACTTGTGATCTGCAGTTTGCCGTCTGGGGAATTACATCAAATGATATAACTATAATAGCAAACCCGGTTAACTTAGCGTTCTACAATACAAATTCCAATTGGGCACTGGATTCTTATAATTCTAAATCTACGGTTATGAACGGATACTCTATGCTAATAGTGTCAATGACGATAAAGCGTGCACCATTGTACTACATTGTAATGGTAGCTATACCAACAAATATATTCTTTTTATTGAATCCTCTCGTATTTCTACTTCCGGTAGAATCTTGTGAACGCGTAGGACTTGCTATGACAATATTATTATCGTATGCTATATTCCTGACAATGGTCCAATTGTCAATACCAGCCTCTTCAAATCCAATGAGTGTTTTAGTGATTATAATGATAGTGACTATTGTAATGAGCGGTATAACTGCTGCTGCAACTATTTACATAGCGTCACTGTATCACAGAGAATCACATATTAAAATTAACTCTTTTTGGAAGTTCATCGGAACAAGGTTGCCATGGAGTAAAATACATGTACATGCATCTGTGAAGCCGTTGGTGAACAATGATGGAAAGGGGGAGATGATATCTTCCCCGCTAGAGACAAACATAACCTGGCAGAAAGTCTGTCACGCACTAGATACACTAATGATGGTCATAATATATACCAACATTTTCATTATTAATTGTGCATTTATGATAGCTGTATCGTAGTGATATAAACATATATGAATGAATAGTTTGGTGTTTGCTATCACGTGCACATTAAGTGCGAATCTACCTTACAATTAGGTAGTGGTAAAAACATGACTAACAAAAAACGCGCTCAACTCTACATTAATTTATGTTCCAAATGTAAAATATTGCAAGTATATAACACTCTTTGACTTTTACTATTTTGGTATATCAAGATATAATTTGGTTGACATGTACTAGAAATTAAGAATCAAGCAATCATTCTAAACAACGTTATCTAGAGATTTTTTTGAATTACCAGAAACACAGACACACAATACCTACTATTTTTGACTCCTGAGTCTGAGTTAAACTTCAAAATTAGATGGTTAGGTCGGTGTTTTTTTCAGCCATGTTTTTAAATTCCTTTGGTAATGAATAGTATACCGGTAAGTTATTTTTAACAGGTGTTCAAACTACTTGTCAATGTAATTGTTTTTTAATTACGAAATTGAATGGAACCTTGATTTAATAATTAGGTTATAAAATTATCAAGAGTGGCAGTCAACTTTTTTTTATAATTTAACACTATTTAAAAAGGGTGAAACACCTTACAGAGTACCTTACAATTATATTTTTGCACTTTAATTAATAAGTGTATACATACACGAAAGAGTACCATCAACGACCTAAACTAAAAATATATAAAAAGAAGATGTGGTGTGATTGCCAATGAGACAACTCTTCACAAGAGACCAAATGACACAGAAATTAACAACTATAGGTCACTATACGGCCTTTTACAATGAGCAAATTCCACCTCGCATAGTCAGCTATAAAAGGCCCCGAAATGACAAATGTAAACCAATTCAAACGAGAAAACTAATGGCCTAATTTTTGTACAAAAAAAATGAACGAAAAACAAATATGTTACACAGCAACAAACGACAACCACTCAATTACAGATTCCTGACTTGGGACAGGCACATACAAACAAAATGCGGCGGAGTTAAACATGTTAACAGGATTCCATCTCTACCCCTAACCTGGGATACTGGTGTAACAGTTCAACATAAGAACGACCTATAAAAATCCGTTGAAAAAGGCTTAACTCATCAGATGGATACTACATCAAACAAAAACACAGAGTGGACGTGACCGGGAACTTGTACATCCTTACAAAAGAAAAGACACTAAGTACAGATCTGAGAGTACTCGCAGTTACTGCAAGCTAGTTTAAAGCCACTAACAGCTAATAAAAACAAAATCTAAGACTAAATTATAAATCAGTACATATCCAACATCCAATGCATGTAGTGTTAAGACGTCATAAACAGACAGAGAAAAACATGACCTTATATATGATCATATAGATCTATTGAAAGCTAATAGAAAGTACCAAACCTTTGCATAAATTTGCCCGGGTTTATTTCCCCGCACTATTCATTTATCCTCCAGAATAAGCGACAATGAACACTCGCAAAAAAATACCATCTGTCATATTATTGAAATGTTGTCATCTCCACACTGAAGTTAAGTTTTTTTTTTTTTTTGGGGGGGGGGGGGGATTTAATCTATCAGTTGAATGGAGTGATTTTCGTTGTAAGCGGTATTATTGATATGTTATGTTCTGTTTTATTGTAAAACGTTCCGTACTAAAGAAAGTCCACTATCAGTGTATGTTGCAGCTAAAAAATAATCAATCGTATCAATGATTATTATTAAAAACGGTTGTCTAACAAAGCTTTATTAGCTGAAGGGTTTCTTATAATTGCTTACATCTACTTCATTTGAACTTTGATTAATAGTTGTCTCATTGGCAATCATACCATATCTCCATATTTTTATATGGACTAAAAGCTTTTTAACCCTCACTCCAACTGCTTAAACAGTCTTCTACTGCATTTTTTTTGGACAAATATAACATATGTTGACTACAAGTTCATGACTGAATATTCTTTTTTTCACAAATTATTGAATATAATAACCATTTTGATAAAACTGCAAAATTGCATTTTATATATAAATGATCAGACCAATGGAAGTAAACTGCTATTTCAATAAGATTGTATCAGTTCATTTCCCTATGGTAAATCAGAACATTTACTGAATAGAACCAACTTTAATTGATTTGTTCTCCTTTGAAAGAAGATTAACATTTGCATTATATTATAATTACATTAGATGTATGTTTCATTATAATACGTTATTCTGATTGGCTAATTGCACATCACATGTTATTCCGTAAGCAGTTGCATGAGACAATAACATTTCATTCATGATGACACGAGGTCCCACAATAAAGTGCACAGGTGAATTTAAAAATTTAACTTCATGAAAATCGTGTTTTTATAATCCTAGCTAAAAAATGTAATTATAAGTATTGAATGCTTCTTTTTGTAACTTTATAGGGTTGTAAAAGCGTTGACCGTGCGTACATTTTTAGAATGAAGCGCTTCCGCGCTTCATACAAAATGTACTTCGGTCAACGCTTTTACACCCCAATAAATTTACAAAAAGAAGCATTCAATTCTTAAATAATGGACCCGATTAGTACAAGATTTAAGTCGAAATCAAAAGGTTTAAACCATATATGTAATGAATACATAATTTGTAATATTACAATTCATATAAAGAAAATAGCAGTATACAAAGAATAAGTTTTGAAGCAGATGAAGGGTGACACGTTCTAAATGACGTTGACAAATATAATTATAACATGAAACAATAACAAATTTGTTCTACACCATTACCTCAACTCTGGGTTTGCTTAACAATAAAAATGGGACAATGTATGATGCATATTAAGAGTAAAGAAGGTCGACACACGTCATTAATTCATGTTTTAAATTGTTATATATCAATTGATTTGCGTTAAAAGCATTCTTAAGTTAAATGTTCACTAAGAGCACTTAATGTTATAACAATATTTACTCGATGACAAAGAGTTTTCTGCCGACTCTCTTAAATTCAAACATTTAAACAGTACTTAAATGTTATTTCGACCGACCATTCAATTGCATATAATGTGGAGTATTTTGATCTGCATACATACTATGATATCGACAAAAGTCAACTTTGCCTAATGAGTTTCAACTTAGTTTTAGCACAATTATGATGTATATCTTGAATTTAAACTTGAATTCACTATCAAAACGCATCAAAATAAATCATTTCAGAAGGGAATATGGTGTTTCTTAGGTAAACAAGTATTAAGCCGATTTGTTTGGTTGTTTTTGTTTTCAGAGAGGTTATATTTACCTCAACATACTACCAGTTAAAAATGACTTTACTCATCAACAAAACATTACACATCAATGTAAACAAACACTTAATTGTTACTTGGATGGAGAGTTATCTCATTGGCACTCATACAACATCTTCCTATATCTACAAACAGTATATTATGATACATATGACATCAGTATACAGATGTTCAGTTATATTTCATATGTTAAAGCATTATGCCAGTATTATGATTGAAAGTACAAATGGAGTCAACGGTAGTTATTCACGCTAATTAAAATTTGGAATTCTGAGGCAATAGTAGTTCACCAAATTAAATGATCCTAAATCCATGCATCAACATAATGCAAAATAAGGCAGAAATAAAAATTTATAAACGTAGTAATAAAAAAACTCAGCAACATTTAACATGTTTAAGGTAAGCTGATTTAAAAATCCTTTTCAGATTATTGAACATTTTTATAACTTAAAAAAAAAGATAGTGACATATGGAATATTAGGCCAACAGATACTCAGTTTTAATGTTGAAAGAACAAAAAGTTCATAAAACATGTAAAAACAGATAATGCAAAACGTTATTTTCATAAACCGCAAATTTGAAACTTGAATACAAAACTTGCAAATTGATTTGTTTTTATTTTGAAAATAGCAAAATATGGGGCTTGATTGGGGTTAAAAAATATATACTATTCAATGGAATATACCATAAGCGTAATATAAACTTATTAAAAAAAGATAATACTGAATCATATACAGATAACGGTTGTCAAAACACTTGTAAAACCATCTCAAATACTTCAAATATTAAGTTCACACTAGCAGATCAAAAAGCATTTTAGGTTTCTGCAAGTTAATTATCGATATTTTTCAATTGACAAAGACTTGACTAAGGTACACTTAATTTGTTTTCTGTCAGTACCTACTATTAAGGATGTACACCTCCGAGGAGCCAAAAATTTCTAGAATTAATTTTTTTTTCTTTACCTGATTTTTGGGTTTATAAGACCGTTACAAAATAATTGGTGAAGAAAACATCATATGGTGGTGCACTTCTTTTTTGCTACATCCCTTTGAAAATGAACAATTTTGATGATTTTCCCATTTTTCATCGATTTTTACCTATTTTTGGGCTATTATCGTGAAAAAAATCACATTTCAACAATTAAACTTTTTTTCGTACTTTCTATAAAGATGAATAAATTTTACTTAAAAAAACTATAGGTAGGTGTTAATATAAGAAAGTTTTATCATATTATGACGCTTTTTTGTGTAAAATTTACCATGCTGTCAATTTTGTGTTTTTGTGATTTTTCTCAGTTTTAAGAACAAAATGCATATTATTTCAACTTTTTTGTTATAAATGATTAACAAAATACATATCTAAGAAATAAGAAAAGACCAAAATGATACGGGATGTACATAATCCTTGTAAAATCATTTTTTGTATCCCTCACCCATTTTCTCAACATTATGGCTAAAAATACTGACTTGATTGGTCGTAAAATTTGAAAACTAAATTACTCAAAAACCATTCATTGTAAATACACAATTTTTTCACACAGTTTGATTATAATATTTCTAAATTTCATTGATATTTTCCATTTGTATCACATGTTTTGGAAATAATTCATAAACGAGATTTCAACGAGACTAAATGAGACTTAAAAGTCAGAAGAATACATCCTGTGTAATTTCACCCCTACTTGCAATTTGAGGCATAAAACATGAAGAAATAAATTTGAAAAATTGGCAAGTAATCCACTGTCAACACTAGGGACTATATTCGTGGACAACGAAAAACAAGGGACAACAATTGTGGTCGCGGACCATCTGGTTCATTGTGATAAAATAAATACTATTAATGTATTATGTATATCATTAGTTACGTAGTGTGGCAGTGACCTTATTCGTTATTCGTTAACTAAACGTTAATGTGCTAGTGTTGTTAGTGTAGAATCTGTACAATATACACATTTCATGTAGCCGAGTTCTAAATGTTGTTTATATTTATAGTTATCTCTCCAGACGTTTGTCCTCGGTTGACATTTGTAAATATTCCATTGATCGAAAGTGGTTTCATGTAATAACATTTGATATAGTACGCATAATATTTTATCTTGGTAAACTTTAAATTATCTCTCTCTATATATATATATAACTGTTAATCTTTTTATTGAAATAAATCGTAGGCAGATTTGATTGGATGAATATTAAACTCTTACTACAAAATGTAGGTCTTTATCAAGACACCATATTTAAATACATGAAAATTATTGAATTCAAACATGTCGAAGGCTGCATTATTTAAGCTGTTATTCAAACGTTTATTCGTATATTTGTGAACATTACTTGTGTTGGTTTTTTAATTATAATGTATAATTGTAAAATTATCAGAAAGTTTCTATTTATTCTTTTGCTGAACCATGTTCATGGTCAGACATCGTCACATATTAGACAATTATATACTGATATTTTTACAAGTCACCAACCATCCATTCTTCCAAAATCTGATTTTTCAGCACCATTACAAATAACACTGTCACCCTATTTGATGACCATTACTGAATTTCAGAAAGTGGACGAAACTCTGGATGTGGCTTTAGGACTTATATCAACGACAAATTGTGGTATCGGACCATCTGGTTCATTGTAATAAAATAAATACTATTATATGTATATCATTAGTTACGTAGTGTGGCAGTGACCAATTCGATATATAAAGGACCAATAAATTAGATATATAGTGAGAGCAAATTTATGGTCACTTGCACACTCTATAACGAATTTATCCTACCGACTATCTTAACATGTGACAATTAGGCTTATTTCTGATCATCAATATCTTTTTTTTCAGTCATCCAATATGCACCAATGTTGTTTATTCGGTCATATATAATTTTATTGACGGTCCTTAAAATATCAAATTCAATGGAAATGGTGGATAACGATTAACCAAAATTGGCAAATTTTATATATATATGTATATTTGTTATTCTGTGTTCTTCTAATTTATAACAATTGAAATAAATGCGGAAAACACTTTACAAGCTACAAAATTGTTACTGTTGGCATTTGTTTTGTCTAGACCAATACAAGTAGGTTCTTTGATCAGAAATAAGCCTAATTGTCACATGTTAAGATAGTCGGTAGGATAAATTCGTTATAGAGTGTGCAAGTGACCATAAATTTGCTCTCACTATATATCTAATTTATTGGTCCTATATATATCGAATTGGTCACTGCCACACTACGTAACTAATGATATACATATAATAGTATTTATTTTATTACAATGAACCAGATGGTCCGATACCACAATTTGTCGTTGATATAAGTCCTAAAGCCACATCCAGAGTTTCGTCCACTTTCTGAAATTCAGTAATGGTCATCAAATAGGGTGACAGTGTTATTTGTAATGGTGCTGAAAAATCAGATTTTGGAAGAATGGATGGTTGGTAACTTGTAAAAATATCAGTATATAATTGTCTAATATGTGACGATGTCTGACCATGAACATGGTTCAGCAAAAGAATAAATAGAAACTTTCTGATAATTTTACAATTATACATTATAATTAAAAAACCAACACAAGTAATGTTCACAAATATACGAATAAACGTTTGAATAACAGCTTAAATAATGCAGCCTTCGACATGTTTGAATTCAATAATTTTCATGTATTTAAATATGGTGTCTTGATAAAGACCTACATTTTGTAGTAAGAGTTTAATATTCATCCAATCAAATCTGCCTACGATTTATTTCAATAAAAAGATTAACAGTTATATATATATATAGAGAGAGATAATTTAAAGTTTACCAAGATAAAATATTATGCGTACTATATCAAATGTTATTACATGAAACCACTTTCGATCAATGGAATATTTACAAATGTCAACCGAGGACAAACGTCTGGAGAGATAACTATAAATATAAACAACATTTAGAACTCGGCTACATGAAATGTGTATATTGTACAGATTCTACACTAACAACACTAGCACATTAACGTTTAGTTAACGAATAACGAATAAGGTCACTGCCACACTACGTAACTAATGATATACATAATAGTATTTATTTTATCACAATGAACCAGATGGTCCGCGACCACAATTGTCGTCCCTTGTTTTTCGTTGTCCACGAATATAGTCCCTAGTGTTGACAGTGGATTACTTGCCAATTTTTCAAATTTATTTCTTCATGTTTTATGCCTCAAATTGCAAGTAGGGGGTGAAATTACACAGGATGTATTCTTCTGACTTTTAAGTCTCATTTAGTCTCGTTGAAATCTCGTTTATGAATTATTTCCAAAACATGTGATACAAATGGAAAATATCAATGAAATTTAGAAATATTATAATCAAACTGTGTGAAAAAATTGTGTATTTACAATGAATGGTTTTTGAGTAATTTAGTTTTCAAATTTTACGACCAATCAAGTCAGTATTTTTAGCCATAATGTTGAGAAAATGGGTGAGGGATACAAAAAATGATTTTACAAGGATTATGTACATCCCGTATCATTTTGGTCTTTTCTTATTTCTTAGATATGTATTTTGTTAATCATTTATAACAAAAAAGTTGAAATAATATGCATTTTGTTCTTAAAACTGAGAAAAATCACAAAAATACAAAATTGACAGCATGGTAAATTTTACACAAAAAAGCGTCATAATATGATAAAACTTTCTTATATTAACACCTACCTATAGTTTTTTTAAGTAAAATTCATTCATCTTTATAGAAAGTACGAAAAAAAGTTTAATTGTTGAAATGTGATTTTTTTCACGATAATAGCCCAAAAATAGGTAAAAATCGATGAAAAATGGGAAAATCATCAAAATTGTTCATTTTCAAAGGGATGTAGCAAAAAAGAAGTGCACCACCATATGATGTTTTCTTCACCAATTATTTTGTAACGGTCTTATAAACCCAAAAATCAGGTAAAGAAAAAAAATTTAATTCTAGAAATTTTTGGCTCCTCGGAGGTGTACATCCTTAATAGTAGGTACTGACAGAAAACAAATTAAGTGTACCTTAGTCAAGTCTTTGTCAATTGAAAAATATCGATAATTAACTTGCAGAAACCTAAAATGCTTTTTGATCTGCTAGTGTGAACTTAATATTTGAAGTATTTGAGATGGTTTTACAAGTGTTTTGACAACCGTTATCTGTATATGATTCAGTATTATCTTTTTTTAATAAGTTTATATTACGCTTATGGTATATTCCATTGAATAGTATATATTTTTTAACCCCAATCAAGCCCCATATTTTGCTATTTTCAAAATAAAAACAAATCAATTTGCAAGTTTTGTATTCAAGTTTCAAATTTGCGGTTTATGAAAATAACGTTTTGCATTATCTGTTTTTACATGTTTTATGAACTTTTTGTTCTTTCAACATTAAAACTGAGTATCTGTTGGCCTAATATTCCATATGTCACTATCTTTTTTTTTAAGTTATAAAAATGTTCAATAATCTGAAAAGGATTTTTAACTCAGCTTACCTTAAACATGTTAAATGTTGCTGAGTTTTTTTATTACTACGTTTATAAATTTTTATTTCTGCCTTATTTTGCATTATGTTGATGCATGGATTTAGGATCATTTAATTTGGTGAACTACTATTGCCTCAGAATTCCAAATTTTAATTAGCGTGAATAACTACCGTTGACTCCATTTGTACTTTCAATCATAATACTGGCATAATGCTTTAACATATGAAATATAACTGAACATCTGTATACTGATGTCATATGTATCATAATATACTGTTTGTAGATATAGGAAGATGTTGTATGAGTGCCAATGAGATAACTCTCCATCCAAGTAACAATTAAGTGTTTGTTTACATTGATGTGTAATGTTTTGTTGATGAGTAAAGTCATTTTTAACTGGTAGTATGTTGAGGTAAATATAACCTCTCTGAAAACAAAAACAACCAAACAAATCGGCTTAATACTTGTTTACCTAAGAAACACCATATTCCCTTCTGAAATGATTTATTTTGATGCGTTTTGATAGTGAATTCAAGTTTAAATTCAAGATATACATCATAATTGTGCTAAAACTAAGTTGAAGCTCATTAGGCAAAGTTGACTTTAGTCGATATCATAGTATGTATGCAGATCAAAATACTCCACATTATATGCAATTGAATGGTCGGTCGAAATAACATTTAAGTACTGTTTAAATGTTTGAATTTAAGAGAGTCGGCAGAAAACTCTTTGTCATCGAGTAAATATTGTTATAACATTAAGTGCTCTTAGTGAACATTTAACTTAAGAATGCTTTTAACGCAAATCAATTGATATATAACAATTTAAAACATGAATTAATGACGTGTGTCGACCTTCTATACTCTTAATATGCATCATACATTGTCCCATTTTTATTGTTAAGCAAACCCAGAGTTGAGGTAATGGTGTAGAACAAATTTGTTATTGTTTCATGTTATAATTATATTTGTCAACGTCATTTAGAACGTGTCACCCTTCATCTGCTTCAAAACTTATTCTTTGTATACTGCTATTTTCTTTATATGAATTGTAATATTACAAATTATGTATTCATTACATATATGGTTTAAACCTTTTGATTTCGACTTAAATCTTGTACTAATCGGGTCCATTATTTAAGAATTGAATGCTTCTTTTTGTAAATTTATTGGGGTGTAAAAGCGTTGACCGAAGTACATTTTGTATGAAGCGCGGAAGCGCTTCATTCTAAAAATGTACGCACGGTCAACGCTTTTACAACCCTATAAAGTTACAAAAAGAAGCATTCAATACTTATAATTACATTTTTTAGCTAGGATTATAAAAACACGATTTTCATGAAGTTAAATTTTTAAATTCACCTGTGCACTTTATTGTGGGACCTCGTGTCATCATGAATGAAATGTTATTGTCTCATGCAACTGCTTACGGAATAACATGTGATGTGCAATTAGCCAATCAGAATAACGTATTATAATGAAACATACATCTAATGTAATTATAATATAATGCAAATGTTAATCTTCTTTCAAAGGAGAACAAATCAATTAAAGTTGGTTCTATTCAGTAAATGTTCTGATTTACCATAGGGAAATGAACTGATACAATCTTATTGAAATAGCAGTTTACTTCCATTGGTCTGATCATTTATATATAAAATGCAATTTTGCAGTTTTATCAAAATGGTTATTATATTCAATAATTTGTGAAAAAAAGAATATTCAGTCATGGACTTGTAGTCAACATATGTTATATTTGTCCAAAAAAAATGCAGTAGAAGACTGTTTAAGCAGTTGGACTGAGGGTTAAAAAGCTGTTAGTCCATATAAAAATATGGAGATATGGTATGATTGCCAATGAGACAACTATTCATCAAAGTTCAAATGAAGTAGATGTAAGCAATTATAAGAAACCCTACAGCTAATAAAGCTTTGTTAGACAACCGTTTTTAATAATAATCATTGATACGATTGATTATTTTTTAGCTGCAACATACACTGATAGTGGACTTTCTTTAGTACGGAACGTTTTACAATAAAACAGAACATAACATATCAATAATACCGCTTACAACGAAAATCACTCCATTCAACTGATAGATTAAATCCCCCCCCCAAAAAAAAAAAACTTAACTTCAGTGTGGAGATGACAACATTTCAATAATATGACAGATGGTATTTTTTTGCGAGTGTTCATTGTCGCTTATTCTGGAGGATAAATGAATAGTGCGGGGAAATAAACCCGGGCAAATTTATGCAAAGGTTTGGTACT
This sequence comes from Mytilus trossulus, assembly GCF_036588685.1. Classification (NCBI taxonomy): domain Eukaryota; kingdom Metazoa; phylum Mollusca; class Bivalvia; order Mytilida; family Mytilidae; genus Mytilus; species Mytilus trossulus. Next base: position 24,370,885 of record NC_086382.1, on the reverse strand, counting down.
TTCTATTAGCTTTCAATAGATCTATATGATCATATATAAGGTCATGTTTTTCTCTGACTGTTTATGACGTCTTAACACTACATGCATTGGATGTTGGATATGTACTGATTTATAATTTAGTCTTAGATTTTGTTTTTATTAGCTGTTAGTGGCTTTAAACTAGCTTGCAGTAACTGCGAGTACTCTCAGATCTGTACTTAGTGTCTTTTCTTTTGTAAGGATGTACAAGTTCCCGGTCACGTCCACTCTGTGTTTTTGTTTGATGTAGTATCCATCTGATGAGTTAAGCCTTTTTCAACGGATTTTTATAGGTCGTTCTTATGTTGTACTGTTACACCAGTATCCCAGGTTAGGGGTAGAGATGGAATCCTGTTAACATGTTTAACTCCGCCGCATTTTGTTTGTATGTGCCTGTCCCAAGTCAGGAATCTGTAATTGAGTGGTTGTCGTTTGTTGCTGTGTAACATATTTGTTTTTCGTTCATTTTTTTTGTACAAAAATTAGGCCATTAGTTTTCTCGTTTGAATTGGTTTACATTTGTCATTTCGGGGCCTTTTATAGCTGACTATGCGAGGTGGAATTTGCTCATTGTAAAAGGCCGTATAGTGACCTATAGTTGTTAATTTCTGTGTCATTTGGTCTCTTGTGAAGAGTTGTCTCATTGGCAATCACACCACATCTTCTTTTTATATATTTTTAGTTTAGGTCGTTGATGGTACTCTTTCGTGTATGTATACACTTATTAATCAAAGTGCAAAAATATAATTGTAAGGTACTCTGTAAGGTGTTTCACCCTTTTTAAATAGTGTTAAATTATAAAAAAAAGTTGACTGCCACTCTTGATAATTTTATAACCTAATTATTAAATCAAGGTTCCATTCAATTTCGTAATTAAAAAACAATTACATTGACAAGTAGTTTGAACACCTGTTAAAAATAACTTACCGGTATACTATTCATTACCAAAGGAATTTAAAAACATGGCTTAAAAAAACACCGACCTAACCATCTAATTTTGAAGTTTAACTCAGACTCAGGAGTCAAAAATAGTAGGTATTGTGTGTCTGTGTTTCTGGTAATTCAAAAAAATCTCTAGATAACGTTGTTTAGAATGATTGCTTGATTCTTAATTTCTAGTACATGTCAACCAAATTATATCTTGATATACCAAAATAGTAAAAGTCAAAGAGTGTTATATACTTGCAATATTTTACATTTGGAACATAAATTAATGTAGAGTTGAGCGCGTTTTTTGTTAGTCATGTTTTTACCACTACCTAATTGTAAGGTAGATTCGCACTTAATGTGCACGTGATAGCAAACACCAAACTATTCATTCATATATGTTTATATCACTACGATACAGCTATCATAAATGCACAATTAATAATGAAAATGTTGGTATATATTATGACCATCATTAGTGTATCTAGTGCGTGACAGACTTTCTGCCAGGTTATGTTTGTCTCTAGCGGGGAAGATATCATCTCCCCCTTTCCATCATTGTTCACAAACGGCTTCACAGATGCATGTACATGTATTTTACTCCATGGCAACCTTGTTCCGATGAACTTCCAAAAAGAGTTAATTTTAATATGTGATTCTCTGTGATACAGTGACGCTATGTAAATAGTTGCAGCAGCAGTTATACCGCTCATTACAATAGTCACTATCATTATAATCAGTAAAACACTCATTGGATTTGAAGAGGCTGGTATTGACAATTGGACCATTGTCAGGAATATAGCATACGATAATAATATTGTCATAGCAAGTCCTACGCGTTCACCAGATTCTACCGGAAGTAGAAATACGAGAGGATTCAATAAAAAGAATATATTTGTTGGTATAGCTACCATTACAATGTAGTACAATGGTGCACGCTTTATCGTCATTGACACTATTAGCATAGAGTATCCGTTCATAACCGTAGATTTAGAATTATAAGAATCCAGTGCCCAATTGGAATTTGTATTGTAGAACGCTAAGTTAACCGGGTTTGCTATTATAGTTATATCATTTGATGTAATTCCCCAGACGGCAAACTGCAGATCACAAGTTTGAGAATCAAACGGAAACTTGTATATATTCGCTGTACATTTCGATGACAGTACATCGCCATAAATTATTGACATAGTACCATTATAATATACTGTTGCAAAGACATCGTTATCTCCTGCTAAAGGTTCATATGTTTCTACGGAATTTACAAGAACCAATTTCGGGGTCCACACATCTGTGTGAGGCACTATAATTTGTTTCGCATTACCATATGAGGACGGAGTCCACGACAATCCATCATCAACCCAGGACGTTACTATTCCTATAGCCACGTCCAGAGTTTCTTCAACCTCCTGGCCCCGGCGCCATAAAACTTTTTTTTGCTGAGTAAAAAAATATTCTCAGAATGAATTATTTTACTCAGCTAAGAATGAGAACTTTTTTATCCGCCATAAAAAAATATTCTCAACGTTGAGAATATTCTCAGCTGAGAATATTTTTTCTCAGCTGAGAATTTTTTTCTCCACGATGTAAGCGGTAGACGGAACTCTTTCGTGCTTGAAACCGAAAAAAGAGTGCTAAAGTCCGCGAAAATGCAGGTGAGTTTTGATGGTAGAGTCGTCTGTCAAGGTAAGTTCTGTTGTTAGTGGCCTCCATAATGGCAGAAAAAAACAAGAGAGGTGCAAACTGGACCACTGACGAGGAGCTAGCCCTTATAGACCACGCAAATCAAAGGGCGGATGCCCTTTTTGGGAAAATGAAAGGTTGTGGGGATGTGAAAATTGCTACGATTCGGCAAAATGGCTGGAAGGAAATCTGTGATATTTTGAATGCTTAGGTTCTCATTTTCCCAATTTATTAAACGTTCTCAGAATGAGTATGTCAGTTGTATCAGATTCTTCGTCATTATATAATTGGAAGAATCCGGATCCATTTGGCGATTAGCACTGTTTCACGTTCGCCCTGATATCTTTATTGATTTTGTCAACAAAATAGTTGTTCCCAGTCCCAGCAATGCCAATATAACTGCATGATACTAGTCTGGAAACTAAATGTAATTTCAGTGGCGTAGCTTGCCTTCTGTTTATAACGAGGCAGGTGGTCAGGGGGGCACCCCCTGAAGCTATTTAGGTTTTTACAATTTGAACAAGAAAGAATTGTTAAAAATAGTTGCTGTTCAATGTTATTTCATCATAATAGTGTTAATAACATGCCTTACTATCTATACTCAAAGCTATGAAAATAACAAAATATGTGAAAATACATGTATCCCTTTTCTTTCATTCACGATGAACATGACAATTGGCAAATGACTAACATTTACTTTATTCTGAAGTCTTCATTATAAATGAACGGTATTTAGTTGATTTGTTTTTATAAATAAACTGACATAATGAATTGACTAACAAACATATTTTTTGTGTGTTTAGTGATTCCGTTAAATATTTTAAATTCCCTGCTTGTGAAAACGTCTACTATGTACTTAAATAGTGAGACTGAAACTTGAGAAGCACAGCATATACTGTGCACTATGATATTTTGTTTTGTTGGGTACCAGAGTCAATGAACATAGTCGTAGGGGAACATGTCAACGGTTATAAATGAGGGTTTGAATGCTTAGAATGGGATTATCAAATATTTATTTATTTAATCATTGTCGCCCATGATTTGATTTTCCTTTATTTATTAGTTAAGCACCATTTTAAATCCATATTCTTTTAAATTTAAATTAATTTCAGGGCCTAAATTTTCCTATTATTCATTAACATTTGGCTTTTTAATTCTAATGCAGAAGATTTACAGTTCGTAAAAGAACAGCTGAAGAAGTAAAGAAAAAGTACTACAACCTAAAACAGAGAAGTAAGTCAATAGTTTCATGTTGTGTTTATACTAAAGCAATTTATTATACCTCAGTATGTTTTTTTTATATAAAAAATAATGAAATAGTTGTGCTATTTCATTCCACAGAAACATTTAATTTGCCAGTCAATTATTTGAAAGACTATTGCCCTGGTTAATAGTTTCATAATCATCTTTCCAATACTTTTTTATGCTTATTTTTCATTGGACAATAATGATGTCATTGACTACTCTGCTTGGTTATGTATGCTTTGCAACGTCAAACTCTAATATTGAATCTTTTTTTATATGAATTCAAAAACCCAAATAGAGTCAGGTGAGCAATACCGGCTCTTGAGAGCCTCTAGTTCTTTTCTTTCAGATGTTATATATACACTTAGAAAAATAATTATTTTGTATATAAAATCACTTAGTGACTGTGTTGTTCAGTATAATAAATCAGCTAATGACTGGTTGTGCAGGTAATAGCAAGTTTGTGGTCCCTTCGCATACCAACTATTGCTCTCGGCTTTGCCTCGAGCAATAGTTGGTATCTCAGGCACAAAAAACTTGCTATTACCCTCACCCCCAGTCAACAGGTGTATAATATTTCATTCATCATAAGGCAACATTAATTTAACAATTTGTTGCTTCATTAAATGGGAACTAGAAAAACAACAGAAAATTAAGAAAATAATTCTCATTCCATACTATATTCAAAATGTACATTTTAACTGCAACATTTTTATGCCCCACGTACACATGTTCCTCCTGATATGTTTGTTTTTAAAAGTTTTAATGCCAAATAAGAGATATGACCCCAATTTCACAGTCCACTGAACATAGAAAATGATAGTGCAAGTGGGGCATCAGTGTAATGGGGAAACATTAATGCTTCCTTTAGATGTGAAATCGTTGATATATTTCTATAATGTATGTTTAATATTATCACGATTTCTCACAATATGATTGGCTGATATTGTCCTAATAATTTTCGGTACAAATTGTATCCCCTTTAATCCCTTTTACCATTGACATAATAACAGAAATTGAGTTGTTTTATAGTCCAATATATTTAACTTGCTTAATTTGAAAAACATATATGCTTTTTAGGTAGAGAAAAATATGACCTACAAAAGAGACCAAAAACAGGAGGAGGTCCTGCTGCCAAAACCACTCAGGCAGAGGAACTCCTCATCAGTCATATGATTGAAGAGAAGCGTACACAGCTGACTGGTTTTCCAGACGGTGTAGACACTGACAGTTAGTATTACATGTATATATATTGTTGTCTCATTGGCACTCACACCACATCTTCCTACATCAAGATATGAATCACTCTATTCTCTCTGACAATATATTGTGACATGCATGTGAAACGTGGAATTACCACCAGAATTACATGTAGATTTTATTTATTAAAGTCTGTAAATAATAAAGTATAGAAGAAGTCTAAAACTGAATACAATTATATGCAGCTTTTGATAAATTTGGTGTTGCATCAATAATGCATTAAAGTTATCATAGGATGGTTTTTACAATATAGTTAATAATGTTTTTCTATTGTTGTTACTGCATAATAAACACATGTAACCTGATCTGTAATTAACCTATATTAAACCAGTCATCTGTCTTTTTGTCGAGCCTTCGACTTTAGTTGAAAAAGCGAGACATAGCGATCCTACTTTCCGTCGGCGGCGTCCACAAATATTCACTCTGTGGTTAAAGTTTTTAAAATTTTAATAACTTTCTTAAACTATTCTGGATTTCTACCAAACTTGGACAGAAGCTTGTTTATGATCATAAGATAGTATCCAGAAGTAAATTTTGTAAAAATAAAATTCCATTTTTTCAGTATTTTACTTATAAATGGACTTAGTTTTTCTGCCGGGAAATATTACATTCACTCTGTGGTTAAAGTTTTTAAAATTTGAATAACTTTCGTAAACTATCCTGGGTTTGTACCAAACTTAGACAGAAGCTTGTTTATGATCATAAGATAGTATCTAGAAGTAAATTTTTTAAAAATAAATTTCCATTTTTTACGTATTTTACTTATAAATGGACTTAGTTTTTCTGCCGGGAAACATTACATTCACTCTGGTTAAAGTTTTTGAAATTTTAATAACTTTCTTAAACTATTCTGGATTTCTACCAAACTTGGACAGAAGCTTGTTTATGATCATAAGATAGTATCCAGAAGTAAATTTTTTTTAAATAAATTTCCATTTTTTACGTATTTTACTTATAAATGGACTTAGTTTTTCTGCCGGGAAATATTACATTCACTCTGTGGTTAAAGTTTTTAAAATTTGAATAACTTTCGTAAACTATCCTGGGTTTGTACCAAACTTAGACAGAAGCTTGTTTATGATCATAAGATAGTATCTAGAAGTAAATTTTTTAAAAATAAATTTCCATTTTTTACGTATTTTACTTATAAATGGACTTAGTTTTTCTGCCGGGAAACATTACATTCACTCTGGTTAAAGGTTTTGAAATTTTAATAACTTTCTTAAACTATACTTGATTTCTACCAAACTTGGACAGAAGCTTGTTTATGATCATAAGATAGTATCCAGAAGTAAATTTTTTAAAAATAAATTTCAATTTTTTCAGTATTTTACTTTTAAATGGACTTAGATTTTCTGCCAGGAAACAACACATGCACTTTGTAGTTAAAGTTTGATTTTTTTAAATAACTTTCTTCTTTCCTATACCATTTTGGATTTGAACCAAACTTGGACAGAAGCTTTTTTATGATCACAAGCTAGTATCGAGAAGGAAATTTTGTTAAAATTTTGTACCTGTGTATCTGTATTTTACTTATAAATGGACTTAGTTTTTCTTCCAGTTAACATTACATACAGTCTGCAGTTAAAGTTTTAAAACATTTATTAGATTCATAAACTATCTTGGATTTTTACCAAACCTGGACAGAAGCTTTTTACGATCAAAAGATAGTATCAACAGGAATAAATTTTTTTTTTTTTTTTTCTCATTTTTGTTGAGCATGTGATTAACAGCAAAAGTAGGCGAGACACTGGGTTCTGCGGAACCCTTACGATTTTTTTTTTCTACATTTTGATTTGAATAAATTTAAAGGTTTTATTTGTGGGACTGTTGGTCAGTTAGTTACATGTGGTATTTTGTCCGAAATGAGAACTGATAGTATATGCCTTATTTCAGCAATTGCATCACAACCTGAATGTTCTGGATCTTGGATTTCAAGACAGAAGGAGGCTCTTGATGCCTACAAAGAACTATCAGGTATTTTTATTTTTTACAATCTCTTGTTTCTTTATACATTTATTACAGTTTGCTGTTTTCATGCTTCTTGTGTAAGAAATAAACACATATGAAAGAAAGAGGCTTGAAAATTGATCATGCTCAGGGGTAAGATTTTCATCATCTCCAATCTAACTGATATTATTTGAGGAACAGATATTGTTACTTATAGATGTCTGTCTTTCCTGCTTATAAATCAGAAAATTACTTAAGAAAAAAGCTAAAGTTTCATTAAATGGTCACTGCCTGAAGTCCCATAATGACAATTAAGTTTAGATATACAATAAATAAGCACCAACCTGACATGTATGTCTTGCACTACAACTTCCTATATAGGTCAGAAATGAATATGCATAGAAATATGACATGCATAAAGTCATTTCAACCATTGTCTCATTTTTCAGAAAGAAATTTGGTGACAACAGCCAAGAAAATGGCAGTAAAAATAGAAAAATTTTTAGACACTCATACAGTTGTAACACCAGTCCCAAGAGCCAATGATATTCACATTATGGATACCTTAAAGGGAATTTCTCAGAGTGAGGTGGAGCAAGATGAATCACAAAGTGATTTATTGGTGAATTACCTATGTCACACATACAGTTGCCTGAGAAATTTAAAAACACCTGATTTACCTTCGTTGATCAATGATTTGGTGATATTTATAAAAGAAAACACATATAAAGGTTTGTTGCTCCAACCAATTTACATGAAATGAATAATTTGGCAACAGCAAAAGAAACTAATTTCCGGTTATTTAAAATATATATTAGTATACAATCAATGTGATGGTGTGAAAGGTCAAGGAGGTCAAATTAAGTGTACCTTAGTCAAGTCTTTGTCAATTGAAAAATATCGATAATTAACTTGCAGAAACCTAAAATGCTTTTTGATCTGCTAGTGTGAACTTAATATTTGAAGTATTTGAGATGGTTTTACAAGTGTTTTGACAACCGTTATCTGTATATGATTCAGTATTATCTTTTTTTTATAAGTTTATATTACGCTTATGGTATATTCCATTGAATAGTATATATTTTTTAACCCCAATCAAGCCCCATATTTTGCTATTTTCAAAATAAAAACAAATCAATTTGCAAGTTTTGTATTCAAGTTTCAAATTTGCGGTTTATGAAAATAACGTTTTGCATTATCTGTTTTTACATGTTTTATGAACTTTTTGTTCTTTCAACATTAAAACTGAGTATCTGTTGGCCTTATATTCCATATGTCACTATCTTTTTTTTTAAGTTATAAAAATGTTCAATAATCTGAAAAGGATTTTTAACTCAGCTTACCTTAAACATGTTAAATGTTGCTGAGTTTTTTTATTACTACGTTTATAAATTTTTATTTCTGCCTTATTTTGCATTATGTTGATGCATGGATTTAGGATCATTTAATTTGGTGAACTACTATTGCCTCAGAATTCCAAATTTTAATTAGCGTGAATAACTACCGTTGACTCCATTTGTACTTTCAATCATAATACTGGCATAATGCTTTAACATATGAAATATAACTGAACATCTGTATACTGATGTCATATGTATCATAATATACTGTTTGTAGATATAGGAAGATGTTGTATGAGTGCCAATGAGATAACTCTCCATCCAAGTAACAATTAAGTGTTTGTTTACATTGATGTGTAATGTTTTGTTGATGAGTAAAGTCATTTTTAACTGGTAGTATGTTGAGGTAAATATAACCTCTCTGAAAACAAAAACAACCAAACAAATCGGCTTAATACTTGTTTACCTAAGAAACACCATATTCCCTTCTGAAATGATTTATTTTGATGCGTTTTGATAGTGAATTCAAGTTTAAATTCAAGATATACATCATAATTGTGCTAAAACTAAGTTGAAACTCATTAGGCAAAGTTGACTTTAGTCGATATCATAGTATGTATGCAGATCAAAATACTCCACATTATATGCAATTGAATGGTCGGTCGAAATAACATTTAAGTACTGTTTAAATGTTTGAATTTAAGAGAGTCGGCAGAAAACTCTTTGTCATCGAGTAAATATTGTTATAACATTAAGTGCTCTTAGTGAACATTTAACTTAAGAATGCTTTTAACGCAAATCAATTGATATATAACAATTTAAAACATGAATTAATGACGTGTGTCGACCTTCTATACTCTTAATATGCATCATACATTGTCCCATTTTTATTGTTAAGCAAACCCAGAGTTGAGGTAATGGTGTAGAACAAATTTGTCATTGTTTCATGTTATAATTATATTTGTCAACGTCATTTAGAACGTGTCACCCTTCATCTGCTTCAAAACTTATTCTTTGTATACTGCTATTTTCTTTATATGAATTGTAATATTACAAATTATGTATTCATTACATATATGGTTTAAACCTTTTGATTTCGACTTAAATCTTGTACTAATCGGGTCCATTATTTAAGAATTGAATGCTTCTTTTTGTAAATTTATTGGGGTGTAAAAGCGTTGACCGAAGTACATTTTGTATGAAGCGCGGAAGCGCTTCATTCTAAAAATGTACGCACGGTCAACGCTTTTACAACCCTATAAAGTTACAAAAAGAAGCATTCAATACTTATAATTACATTTTTTAGCTAGGATTATAAAAACACGATTTTCATGAAGTTAAATTTTTACATTCACCTGTGCACTTTATTGTGGGACCTCGTGTCATCATGAATGAACTGTTATTGTCTCATGCAACTGCTTACGGAATAACATGTGATGTGCAATTAGCCAATCAGAATAACATATTATAATGAAACATACATCTAATGTAATTATAATATAATGCAAATGTTAATCTTCTTTCAAAGGAGAACAAATCAATTAAAGTTGGTTCTATTCAGTAAATGTTCTGATTTACCATAGGGAAATGAACTGATACAATCTTATTGAAATAGCAGTTTACTTCCATTGGTCTGATCATTTATATATAAAATGCAATTTTGCAGTTTTATCAAAATGGTTATTATATTCAATAATTTGTGAAAAAAAGAATATTCAGTCATGGACTTGTAGTCAACATATGTTATATTTGTCCAAAAAAAATGCAGTAGAAGACTGTTTAAGCAGTTGGACTGAGGGTTAAAAAGCTGTTAGTCCATATAAAAATATGGAGATATGGTATGATTGCCAATGAGACAACTATTCATCAAAGTTCAAATGAAGTAGATGTAAGCAATTATAAGAAACCCTACAGCTAATAAAGCTTTGTTAGACAACCGTTTTTAATAATAATCATTGATACGATTGATTATTTTTTAGCTGCAACATACACTGATAGTGGACTTTCTTTAGTACGGAACGTTTTACAATAAAACAGAACATAACATATCAATAATACCGCTTACAACGAAAATCACTCCATTCAACTGATAGATTAAATCCCCCCCCCCAAAAAAAAACTTAACTTCAGTGTGGAGATGACAACATTTCAATAATATGACAGATGGTATTTTTTTGCGAGTGTTCATTGTCGCTTATTCTGGAGGATAAATGAATAGTGCGGGGAAATAAACCCGGGCAAATTTATGCAAAGGTTTGGTACTTTCTATTAGCTTTCAATAGATCTATATGATCATATATAAGGTCATGTTTTTCTCTGACTGTTTATGACGTCTTAACACTACATGCATTGGATGTTGGATATGTACTGATTTATAATTTAGTCTTAGATTTTGTTTTTATTAGCTGTTAGTGGCTTTAAACTAGCTTGCAGTAACTGCGAGTACTCTCAGATCTGTACTTAGTGTCTTTTCTTTTGTAAGGATGTACAAGTTCCCGGTCACGTCCACTCTGTGTTTTTGTTTGATGTAGTATCCATCTGATGAGTTAAGCCTTTTTCAACGGATTTTTATAGGTCGTTCTTATGTTGTACTGTTACACCAGTATCCCAGGTTAGGGGTAGAGATGGAATCCTGTTAACATGTTTAACTCCGCCGCATTTTGTTTGTATGTGCCTGTCCCAAGTCAGGAATCTGTAATTGAGTGGTTGTCGTTTGTTGCTGTGTAACATATTTGTTTTTCGTTCATTTTTTTTGTACAAAAATTAGGCCATTAGTTTTCTCGTTTGAATTGGTTTACATTTGTCATTTCGGGGCCTTTTATAGCTGACTATGCGAGATGGAATTTGCTCATTGTAAAAGGCCGTATAGTGACCTATAGTTGTTAATTTCTGTGTCATTTGGTCTCTTGTGAAGAGTTGTCTCATTGGCAATCACACCACATCTTCTTTTTATATATTTTTAGTTTAGATCGTTGATGGTACTCTTTCGTGTATGTATACACTTATTAATTAAAGTGCAAAAATATAATTGTAAGGTACTCTGTAAGGTGTTTCACCCTTTTTAAATAGTGTTAAATTATAAAAAAAAGTTGACTGCCACTCTTGATAATTTTATAACCTAATTATTAAATCAAGGTTCCATTCAATTTCGTAATTAAAAAACAATTACATTGACAAGTAGTTTGAACACCTGTTAAAAATAACTTACCGGTATACTATTCATTACCAAAGGAATTTAAAAACATGGCTGAAAAAAACACCGACCTAACCATCTAATTTTGAAGTTTAACTCAGACTCAGGAGTCAAAAATAGTAGGTATTGTGTGTCTGTGTTTCTGGTAATTCAAAAAAATCTCTAGATAACGTTGTTTAGAATGATTGCTTGATTCTTAATTTCTAGTACATGTCAACCAAATTATATCTTGATATACCAAAATAGTAAAAGTCAAAGAGTGTTATATACTTGCAATATTTTACATTTGGAACATAAATTAATGTAGAGTTGAGCGCGTTTTTTGTTAGTCATGTTTTTACCACTACCTAATTGTAAGGTAGATTCGCACTTAATGTGCACGTGATAGCAAACACCAAACTATTCATTCATATATGTTTATATCACTACGATACAGCTATCATAAATGCACAATTAATAATGAAAATGTTGGTATATATTATGACCATCATTAGTGTATCTAGTGCGTGACAGACTTTCTGCCAGGTTATGTTTGTCTCTAGCGGGGAAGATATCATCTCCCCCTTTCCATCATTGTTCACCAACGGCTTCACAGATGCATGTACATGTATTTTACTCCATGGCAACCTTGTTCCGATGAACTTCCAAAAAGAGTTAATTTTAATATGTGATTCTCTGTGATACAGTGACGCTATGTAAATAGTTGCAGCAGCAGTTATACCGCTCATTACAATAGTCACTATCATTATAATCAGTAAAACACTCATTGGATTTGAAGAGGCTGGTATTGACAATTGGACCATTGTCAGGAATATAGCATACGATAATAATATTGTCATAGCAAGTCCTACGCGTTCACCAGATTCTACCGGAAGTAGAAATACGAGAGGATTCAATAAAAAGAATATATTTGTTGGTATAGCTACCATTACAATGTAGTACAATGGTGCACGCTTTATCGTCATTGACACTATTAGCATAGAGTATCCGTTCATAACCGTAGATTTAGAATTATAAGAATCCAGTGCCCAATTGGAATTTGTATTGTAGAACGCTAAGTTAACCGGGTTTGCTATTATAGTTATATCATTTGATGTAATTCCCCAGACGGCAAACTGCAGATCACAAGTTTGAGAATCAAACGGAAACTTGTATATATTCGCTGTACATTTCGATGACAGTACATCGCCATAAATTATTGACATAGTACCATTATAATATACTGTTGCAAAGACATCGTTATCTCCTGCTAAAGGTTCATATGTTTCTACGGAATTTACAAGAACCAATTTCGGGGTCCACACATCTGTGTGAGGCACTATAATTTGTTTCGCATTACCATATGAGGACGGAGTCCACGACAATCCATCATCAACCCAGGACGTTACTATTCCTATAGCCACGTCCAGAGTTTCTTCAACCTCCTGGCCCCGGCGCCATAAAACTTTTTTTTGCTGAGTAAAAAAATATTCTCAGAATGAAGTATTTTACTCAGCTAAGAATGAGAACTTTTTTATCCGCCATAAAAAAATATTCTCAACGTTGAGAATATTCTCAGCTGAGAATATTTTTTCTCAGCTGAGAATTTTTTTCTCCACGATGTAAGCGGTAGACGGAACTCTTTCGTGCTTGAAACCGAAAAAAGAGTGCTAAAGTCCGCGAAAATGCAGGTGAGTTTTGATGGTAGAGTCGTCTGTCAAGGTAAGTTCTGTTGTTAGTGGCCTCCATAATGGCAGAAAAAAACAAGAGAGGTGCAAACTGGACCACTGACGAGGAGCTAGCCCTTATAGACCACGCAAATCAAAGGGAGGGTGCCCTTTTTGGGAAAATGAAAGGTTGTGGGGATGTGAAAATTGCTACGATTCGGCAAAATGGCTGGAAGGAAATCTGTGATATTTTGAATGCGTAGGTTCTCATTTTCCCAATTTATTAAACGTTCTCAGAATGAGTATGTCAGTTGTATCAGATTCTTCGTCATTATATAATTGGAAGAATCCGGATCCATTTGGCGATTAGCACTGTTTCACGTTCGCCCTGATATCTTTATTGATTTTGTCAACAAAATAGTTGTTCCCAGTCCCAGCAATGCCAATATAACTGCATGATACTAGTCTGGAAACTAAATGTAATTAATCAGTGGCGTAGCTTGCCTTCTGTTTATAACGAGGCAGGTGGTCAGGGGGGCACCCCCTGAAGCTATTTAGGTTTTTACAATTTGAACAAGAAAGAATTGTTAAAAATAGTTGCTGTTCAATGTTATTTCATCATAATAGTGTTAATAACATGCCTTACTATCTATACTCAAAGCTATGAAAATAACAAAATATGTGAAAATACATGTATCCCTTTTCTTTCATTCACGATGAACATGACAATTGGCAAATGACTAACATTTACTTTATTCTGAAGTCTTCATTATAAATGAACGGTATTTAGTTGATTTGTTTTTATAAATAAACTGACATAATGAATTGACTAACAAACATATTTTTTGTGTGTTTAGTGATTCCGTTACATATTTTAAATTCCCTGCTTGTGAAAACGTCTACTATGTACTTAAATAGTGAGACTGAAACTTGAGAAGCACAGCATATACTGTGCACTATGATATTTTGTTTTGTTGGGTACCAGAGTCAATGAACATAGTCGTAGGGGAACATGTCAACGGTTATAAATGAGGGTTTGAATGCTTAGAATGGGATTATCAAATATTTATTTATTTAATCATTGTCGCCCATGATTTGATTTTCCTTTATTTATTAGTTAAGCACCATTTTAAATCCATATTCTTTTAAATTTAAATTAATTTCAGGGCCTAAATTTTCCTATTATTCATTAACATTTGGCTTTTTAATTCTAATGCAGAAGATTTACAGTTCGTAAAAGAACAGCTGAAGAAGTAAAGAAAAAGTACTACAACCTAAAACAGAGAAGTAAGTCAATAGTTTCATGTTGTGTTTATACTAAAGCAATTTATTATACCTCAGTATGTTTTTTTTATATAAAAAATAATGAAATAGTCCTATTTCATTCCACAGAAACATTTAATTTGCCAGTCAATTATTTGAAAGACTATTGCCCTGGTTAATAGTTTCATAATCATCTTTCCAATACTTTTTTATGCTTATTTTTCATTGGACAATAATGATGTCATTGACTACTCTGCTTGGTTATGTATGCTTTGCAACGTCAAACTCTAATATTGAATCTTTTTTTATATGAATTCAAAAACCCAAATAGAGTCAGGTGAGCAATACCGGCTCTTGAGAGCCTCTAGTTCTTTTCTTTCAGATGTTATATATACACTTAGAAAAATAATTATTTTGTATATAAAATCACTTAGTGGCTGTGTTGTTCAGTATAATAAAACAGCTAATGACTGGTTGTGCAGGTAATAGCAAGTTTGTGGTCCCTTCGCATACCAACTATTGCTCTCGGCTTTGCCTCGAGCAATAGTTGGTATCTCAGGCACAAAAAACTTGCTATTACCCTCACCCCCAGTCAACAGGTGTATAATATCTCATTCATCATAAGGCAACATTAATTTAACAATTTGTTGCTTCATTAAATGGGAACTAGAAAAACAACAGAAAATTAAGAAAATAATTCTCATTCCATACTATATTCAAAATGTACATTTTAACTGCAACATTTTTATGCCCCACGTACACATGTTCCTCCTGATATGTTTGTTTTTAAAAGTTTTAATGCCAAATAAGAGATATGACCCCAATTTCACAGTCCACTGAACATAGAAAATGATAGTGCAAGTGGGGCATCAGTGTAATGGGGAAACATTAATGCTTCCTTTAGATGTGAAATCGTTGATATATTTCTATAATGTATGTTTAATATTATCACGATTTCTCACAATATGATTGGCTGATATTGTCCTAATAATTTTCGGTACAAATTGTATCCCCTTTAATCCCTTTTACCATTGACATAATAACAGAAATTGAGTTGTTTTATAGTCCAATATATTTAACTTGCTTAATTTGAAAAACATATATGCTTTTTAGGTAGAGAAAAATATGACCTACAAAAGAGACCAAAAACATGAGGAGGTCCTGCTGCCAAAACCACTCAGGCAGAGGAACTCCTCATCAGTCATATGATTGAAGAGAAGCGTACACAGCTGACTGGTTTTCCAGACGGTGTAGACACTGACAGTTAGTATTACATGTATATATATTGTTGTCTCATTGGCACTCACACCACATCTTCCTACATCAAGATATTAATCACTCTATTCTCTCTGACAATATATTGTGACATGCATGTGAAACGTGGAATTACCACCAGAATTACATGTAGATTTTATTTATTAAAGTCTGTAAATAATAAAGTATAGAAGAAGTCTAAAACTGAATACAATTATATGCAGCTTTTGATAAATTTGGTGTTGCATCAATAATGCATTAAAGTTATCATAGGATGGTTTTTACAATATAGTTAATAATGTTTTTCTATTGTTGTTACTGCATAATAAACACATGTAACCTGATCTGTAATTAACCTATATTAAACCAGTCATCTGTCTTTTTGTCGAGCCTTCGACTTTAGTTGAAAAAGCGAGACATAGCGATCCTACTTTCAGTCGTCGGCGGCGTCCACAAATATTCACTCTGTGGTTAAAGTTTTTAAAATTTTAATAACTTTCTTAAACTATTCTGGATTTCTACCAAACTTGGACAGAAGCTTGTTTATGATCATAAGATAGTATCCAGAAGTAAATTTTGTAAAAATAAAATTCCATTTTTTCAGTATTTTACTTATAAATGGACTTAGTTTTTTTGCCGGGAAATATTACATTCACTCTGTGGTTAAAGTTTTTAAAATTTGAATAACTTTCGTAAACTATCCTGGGTTTGTACCAAACTTAGACAGAAGCTTGTTTATGATCATAAGATAGTATCTAGAAGTAAATTTTTTAAAAATAAATTTCCATTTTTTACGTATTTTACTTATAAATGGGCTTAGTTTTTCTGCCGGGAAACATTACATTCACTCTGGTTAAAGTTTTTGAAATTTTAATAACTTTCTTAAACTATACTTGATTTCTACCAAACTTGGACAGAAGCTTGTTTATGATCATAAGATAGTATCCAGAAGTAAATTTTTTAAAAATAAATTTCAATTTTTTCAGTATTTTACTTTTAAATGGACTTAGATTTTCTGCCAGGAAACAACACATGCACTTTGTAGTTAAAGTTTGATTTTTTTAAATAACTTTCTTCTTTCCTATACCATTTTGGATTTGAACCAAACTTGGACAGAAGCTTTTTTATGATCAAAAGCTAGTATCGAGAAGGAAATTTTGTTAAAATTTTGTACCTGTGTATCTGTATTTTACTTATAAATGGACTTAGTTTTTCTTCCAGTTAACATTACATACAGTCTGCAGTTAAAGTATTAAAACATTTATTAGATTCATAAACTATCTTGGATTTTTACCAAACCTGGACAGAAGCTTTTTACGATCAAAAGATAGTATCAACAGGAATAATTTTATTTTTTTTTTTTTCTCATTTTTGTTGAGCATGTGATTAACAGCAAAAGTAGGCGAGACACTGGGTTCTGCGGAACCCTTACGATTTTTTTTTTCTACATTTTGATTTGAATTAATTTAAAGGTTTTATTTGTGGGACTGTTGGTCAGTTAGTTACATGTGGTATTTTGTCCGAAATGAGAACTGATAGTATATGCCTTATTTCAGCAATTGCATCACAACCTGAATGTTCTGGATCTTGGATTTCAAGACAGAAGGAGGCTCTTGATGCCTACAAAGAACTATCAGGTATTTTTATTTTTTACAATCTCTTGTTTCTTTATACATTTATTACAGTTTGCTGTTTTCATGCTTCTTGTGTAAGAAATAAACACATATGAAAGAAAGAGGCTTGAAAATTGATCATGCTCAGGGGTAAGATTTTCATCATCTCCAATCTAACTGATATTATTTGAGGAACAGATATTGTTACTTATAGATGTCTGTCTTTCCTGCTTATAAATCAGAAAATTACTTAA
This sequence comes from Mytilus trossulus, assembly GCF_036588685.1. Classification (NCBI taxonomy): domain Eukaryota; kingdom Metazoa; phylum Mollusca; class Bivalvia; order Mytilida; family Mytilidae; genus Mytilus; species Mytilus trossulus. The sequence goes on along the minus strand of NC_086382.1, from coordinate 24,353,239 downwards.
GAAAAAAGCTAAAGTTTCATTAAATGGTCACTGCCTGAAGTCCCATAATGACAATTAAGTTTAGATATACAATAAATAAGCACCAACCTGACATGTATGTCTTGCACTACAACTTCCTATATAGGTCAGAAATGAATATGCATAGAAATATGACATGCATAAAGTCATTTCAACCATTGTCTCATTTTTCAGAAAGAAATTTGGTGACAACAGCCAAGAAAATGGCAGTAAAAATAGAAAATTTTTTAGACACTCATACAGTTGTAACACCAGTCCCAAGAGCCAATGATATTCACATTATGGATACCTTAAAGGGAATTTCTCAGAATGAGGTGGAGCAAGATGAATCACAAAGTGATTTATTGGTGAATTACCTATGTCACACATACAGTTGCCTGAGAAATTTAAAAACACCTGATTTACCTTCGTTGATCAATGATTTGGTGATATTTATAAAAGAAAACACATATAAAGGTTTGTTGCTCCAACCAATTTACATGAAATGAATAATTTGGCAACAGCAAAAGAAACTAATTTCCGGTTATTTAAAATATATATTAGTATACAATCAATGTGATGGTGTGAAAGGTCAAGGAGGTCAACTTCTATTGGGTCCAGTTGTTGACCATTTGATATATTTTCCATTTCCTTTCTCAATTTTCTCAATATTGTAATTTGTCTCCCTCACCACTGCTCATGTCAGACTAAGTTTTAGTGTAAAAAAAACTACAGTTAATGTTTTTAAAAATAACAACAAAAATATTGTCAAGGCAGTGTCAATTTTATTACATTTCTGAAGTTATAGTAAGTTATTAATCAACTTATACAACATAATGCAATTACATTTCAGAATCAACACAAAATGAGGAGCTTGATGGACAGATTGAAGCTGACAAAGAGCCTACATGTATTGAAGTAAACTTAGTGGAAGAACAAGGTAAAGTTGTTAATACATGTATATAATTCAAAGTCTTGAGTATGACAAAATCTATTAAAAATATGGTCTTCAACATTTATAACATATATGTTACATAAAGTATTTCATTTTTGTCTTCACTGTAATGGATCCCATTGGAAAAATTGACAAGTGATAAAAAGTTTGATTGAGCAATTACACACAGGTGACCTTTACAAATGGAAAAAAAATACTTCAAAATCACAGGCCCCAGATATGGCATGGACATATAAACATGAAATTAACCCAGCTTATTGTATATTTGATTATTTTAGAACAACAGTTTTTTTTAGTTTGCAATTGAAACTATCAAGTTATATATGACAAACATATGAAAAAAGTGATTTTTGATAATTGTTGAAAAGAAAATGGTTAAGTTGATAACATCAAAACTGTTATTAAATACATATTTGAAATAAAACATATATATATAACCTTTTTGAGATAATAAACGTCTACAGTAGCAAACTTCCCAGAGATCATGTCCAGCTCATTGAATAAAACCTGGGCATTTCCTATATATTTGTGAAATAGTATACCTCTTTACAATGTATCGATGGGGTTGATGTTTGAAAATTGAAGTCTTCGTCCATGTAAAATGTAATAAAAATCTATGAATGTTTACATGAAAATTGATTTTTATAGAACAAAATGGTGAAAGGACAAGTGTACCAAGTTCTAATCCAAAGGGTAAAGGTAAAGGTAAGTTTCCTAACATAGGGCTAATTTGTCTTTCAAAAGTTATGGATTCTGATATGAGTTTATTCTATGGCTTTGGAAACCCAACCATGTTCTAATCATAAATTCGATTAAAACATGTGAATCACATGATTGCCGTCACAATTGAAATTGCAACATCATTATCACTTTGAACCAGACAAGAGATCAACATAGACATATTTGTTCATGTTGCTACCTAGGAAATTAAATAAAATCATTTTAAAAGTAGGATAAATGTTTCTTTAAAAAAGAAGATGTGGTATTATTGGCAATGACACAACTCTCCTCAATAGACCAAAAGACATTAACAACTAAAGACTTTTGTTTAGCCTTCAACAATGAGCAGTCTACACAGCATTGCCTTCTATCAATGTCCCTGAAATGACAGATGTATAACAATTCAAAAAAAAGAAAACTAATGGCTTAATTCAGGTACAAAAAACAAATCATATTTATTTATGTAGAATTATAATTAAAAATTCATTCTAAACACTGTTAACAAATAAAACAGATATATGAAAATGAAAATGTTTCTAGGATATTAAAATGAATAATTATGTCAACAAGCAAAGGGGAACTAAATCTTTGAAAATTTAACCACCTTGTTGCACAATTGTAATTTGCATATAGGACATAACTTAATAAATACAAATTAATTTTCTTGATGTCTTTAAATGGATTCAGCTATTTTATTATAAGAAGGTTTGATATTAACTTATTTTATGACACAGCTCACAAAGCAGATTCATCATGAAATTCAAAAAGAATGTACATTTGTATAACTTTATAACAACTTTATATGTTTTATAATTTATGTCCATAGGAAACATCAAAAGGGGACGAAGGAGTTTGGCAGAGTTGGAAGAGGAAAACTTAATGTTGGACAATGAAAGGTTGCGTGAAGAAACCAAGAAAATAAAGATGGAACAAGAAAATTTGAAATTGGCAAAAGAAGTTTTTATCCTGAAAAAACAAAGTTTAATCTGTAAACTTCAGTCTGAGTTTCCTGATTGTGTACAAATTTTAAATGAACCATAATCACAACATGTTTATCAGTCAGGGGCGTTACTTAAACAAGTTGGTTTTTTTAATTACTTATATAAAGAAGTATTTTTTTATTTTAAAAATAACAAAATTACTTAAAAGAGTTATTTTAATTTTCAATAGAAACAGACCAAATGTAGTTTTCATAATTTTAAACAACATTTTATATCATAAAATAATTTTTTTATCAGATTTGAGAGGAGTATAGAGATAAAGGGTTACTTTGAAAATAATGACAAAAATATTACTTGAATAAGTTATTTTAAACATTTTTGGAAAAAAAAGCAATTACACTTATCTAAGGCACATATGTAATTGATTAAGGTTACAAATTATAAATAAGTTCAGGTCTTAATTAATTCACAAGTATCTATCTATTTATATCAGTCTACCTTCAATATTTTAGAGAAAATGATAATTTAATAGTCCCAAGAGACCAATCTTTGACCCAGAAGCGTGGGTATGAAAGATAAGTGCGTCAGAAATTTAATTAGTGTTTCTGAAGAATTAGTTTCTATATATCAAGGGAAAAATAACCAAATAACTGTGAAAATTATTTAAAGCTAGTAAAATCTGTATTCTTGGACACCTATAAAAATAATATTCAGAAAAATAACTTAAGGTGGTACCCAACACTTTCACTAAAATTAATTTGGCTCGTTTAATTTTCATAAAATTTTGACTAAGTATTTACTTTGAACCTTTAACAAAAATATAAAAATTTCAAAAATTTTGAACCAACCATTTGATCAGAAAAATTACACTGGTTATATAGCAGTTTGACAAACACTAATTTTGATCATTGAGAAGCTTAATATTCCCTTAACAACACAACGTCATTAAAACGTTTAGCTGATTTTACAGAGTTATCTCCCTGTAGTGTTAGGTACCACCTTAAATAAGTTTTATTTAAATTAGCCTCGTTTTCAACATTACTTGTATAGGTAATTTTTATTGTTACTTGTTTAAGTAATGCCCCTGACTGTTTATTACTGTAAATCTGAAAATTTTGGTATTCAATTTTAAATAACTTAACTTTTAAAGTATTTCTGTTCTTCATTCAAACACATGTATTATACTAGGTAAAATATTGTCTTACATTTGACCCATTTTGTCACCTTGACATATATTCATATCATATAAATGTAAGCAACTGTATATTTCTGACAGCATATTTAATTCAAGTTTCAGATCATTGGTGACTATAGATATGTTGCATATCGCTTATGAAATCTTTGTGTAAGAGATCTCTTATTTATTAACATATTCTAAATAATAAATTCAAATACCAAAAATTTATTTTACCTGTCGGACATGAATTGGGAAAGTTCTATGTTATAATATTCCAGTGTAATCAAAATTTATAATTTAATAAATTAATAATGAAGAAAATGTGAATTCGGAAATCTAGTAAGATATTTACAAATGCAAGGTTTACTTAAAAAAATTGTCATGCTATGTCATTCCTTTTTGCAGTGCCATCAAAGGTTGGGTTCATATTAATACAACCTGTACAATCTGCAACAGCAATTTCCTCAATATTATTATTTATGATTATGTCATTATGGTCAATGCCAATATCGTGTAAAATAACACATGATGTAACATATTTAATAGACTGTTCTGGTGTTGTTCTTAAACCATCATGTAAACAATTGAACCTCCTTTTTAGTATCCCAAATGTTTGTTCAATTAGAACCCGTGTCCTGCAAAGAGCTCTGTTAAAATTTCCCTGGCAGTTATCAGCTGGACTAAGGTAGGGGGTCATCAAGTATTTGGTACATGGATACCCAGAGTCACCTAGTAACAGTCCTTGGTGAATTCCTGTTAAAATAATTTTTTAATGTAATATTCACATTGTATTTCAAATAATCAAATAAATCAACATTCAGTTTAAAACAGTTAAAGCTTGTAACATAAACAGTTATAGAAACTACACCTTCCAATTTATTTGTATTAAAAAATCAAATAAAATACTTTCTGCGAAGGGAAGAAACTTCACAATTATCTCCCCACTATTGATGCATTTGAGTATATGCACAATAAATCATTTGCATTCTTTCGCCAAAACTATAAAAGAAATTGTAATAAGCATATCAACACCAAATGACCAGATATGTATATATGTTTACTAGCTTGTGTGGGCTATTTAAATGACTCATTATTATATTGTAAGATATATGGTTAATATACATGCAAGTTCATCATAAGCCTGAAATATGTGTAAATGCTGGAGCATCCTATATGTTAGTATGTAAAATTGAAGTTTTGAAGATTAAGAAGTTTTTCTTCAGTTCTACTAATAAGAAAACAAAATTAAATTAAGTTACCATTTTCAAATTGTTGACATAGTCCACTTGTTCTGAATATTCTGCTGTCGTGCACTGATCCTGGCCATTTTGCACATAAAGAAGTGACTCTAAAATTAGGATCACAAACCATCTTCAAAAAAAAGAACAGTATGTTTAAAACTAAGGCAACATATTTTTTAATGTCACACAGTATGTATCATGTAATCTGCTTGGAATGACATTCAAATTTTTCGGAATTGAAATTAACATGGTTTACCTTTAAAAATGTAGTATTTAATTTCACACAGGAGATCCGCTTATTTAAATATAAAAATAAATGCATAGTTATAACTGTTGCCTTAAAATACAGTTGACGTTTTTGCATTTAGACTAATTCCAAATTTGACAACCGACAATTAAATTTTTGGGGTACAATGCAAAATTGGTATTGAATGAAAGTATGATTATATCAGCACAAAAAGTTATTATACTGTTTGAAGGATTATTTTCTGTATTATAATTGTTAATCTTACTTGAACATTTAAAGCGTGGACTCCTTTTCTGTTAACAAAGTCGGCTTCATTTTCATGTGGGCTGATAATTTTCACAAACGTTCCATCTACACATCCTAGTACATTTGGAAATCCTTCAAATATAAAAAAGAATCATTAAAAGTTGCTCACTATAATAATAATATTTTATCACAGGATTTAAAGCCTATTTATAGGACGTCACTGGTGTATAAACTCAATCAATTAACTCACAAACAAATTTAAGTCCAAAGGGACTTTATATGTTTGTGAGTGGTGTCTTCCTCCTATTCCCACTTTTTAAAAATACTATTCCTTCTATTCCCACTTGCAAATAACAATAGATGTTTTGATAAATAATTTGTTTTTATAACAGTCAGGGTTAATTAGAATTTCGCCAAAGATTTACCTGTACTTTTTTTTTAAAACATAACATATTTGGTACACTGTTTAGGTATTATACCTTGTTTATTTGTAATATGTTTCTTTTTTCCTCAAATAAATACTTAAAAATAGAGAAAATTTATGATACATAGATTAGAGTTAGATTTATTTTTAAACTTTTGAATTTGTAATTAGAAATAAAGAAAAATTATGATAAATAGATTGGAGTCAGATTTTTTTTTTAATCTTTTAATTTGTAACTTTTAAAAAATTGTCTGCTTTACTAATAAATCATGATATAAATAATATTATAACCAAGTATAATCTTATATATATATATATATATCTTTATTCTCACAAACCAAATTACAGAAAGGTATAGAGATAATTATACATAATTCAATACAATTACATAAATAAAAAATATACGAAAGTAGATAGAGGCATTCACAATTGTTCACCCAGAAAAGTTCAATTTGTTATTAATCTCCTTAGTAAGTTTACAAAGTTCGTTCAGTTCTGTACATTTTGGAGAATTCATTAAGCCATAAGACTTCAATGTGTTTGTTCTATTTCTATTGTAAAATGCAATACATTGTTTTCTACAATTATCGAAAGCTGAACAATTAAAAATATAATGGTATTCCTCATCAATGGCATCTGAATTACACAATACACATTTTTTGTTTTCTCTTTCTATGTTTTGCCATCTTCCAGTATCTATTGGAGATTTCATGTTTAAAGTTCAAAATTTAAGAAATAAGGATACATTGTTTATTTCAAAAAACAGAATTCATGCAGATGCAAAAATAACTTATTACCTGTTCTTATAAGAAAGAAAAAACACTGGTCAATTAACAGTTGATTAAAAAATGTTTGTACAGTATAATCCTTTGTTTGCACAAGTTTTCCTCCTATTCCCACATGCAATTTTACCTTTTCTTACCAGATTTATAAAAAGTGGGAATAGAGGGAATGAGTTGGTCCAGTTTATACACCAATAAATTCCTTTAAAAAGACGTTTAATCCTTACAATTGTTTAAGATTTGAAATAGGAAAAATATGTTTCTTAACACTTTAATAACCTCTATTAGTCCAGTCAATCTAGCATAAATTTGACCCTAACCCGAAAGTAATTGCAACAGACGATTTATAAGTTTTAATCTTTGGCATTATACCCCAAATATACACAGAAAAAAGTCCCATAAAATTTTACTTGAGGAAGACTAAAGAATCACCATTGAAAATTCCTATGGAGATTTGCATTGAAAAGGGAGATAACTCTTGCAAAAAATGCAGAAATATCAATAAAAATTGATACAAAATTATAACTTTACCGCTTCTATACATCAGAATGTATTGATCCTTGATTTTTTAGCGGTCTTTAGAGTATAACAAACAACTCTAAAGGTGTTTTCATATCTTTTATGAAGCTATAATCTAGATTTCGTAATTCATTAGTTGACCATTTATTGAATTTTTCAACATGTCAAGGTTAAAATCTCAAATTTAATCAAAATTATTAAGCACGTTTTCTTCTTTTTGTGGCTTTAAGTTTCTATAGATTAGTAAGTTTCTGAAAAAATATAATATCCAGATATAAACAATACCAAATTTTCACATTATTTTTTTCAAAATGGTCACAAAGCTTCAAATTTGCAATTTCCTGAATGAAAAATACAAGAAAAAAATAAAACTACCCATAACACTTCGGTTTTTTATATTTCATGATCAGAAGATTATATAATTTAGTCAATTACAAACTTATAACCTCATCAAAGTATCATACTTTACATAAATTTCAAGAAAAACAACCAAAAACTGACAAAAAAAGACTCATTTTTGCAAGGGTTATCTCCCCTTCCAATGCTAATTTCCATAGGAAATTAAAAATGTGGATTTTGAGTTTTCCTCAAGTTAGATTTTATGGGACTTTTTTCTGTGTATATAAAGGGCATATTGCTATAGATTAGAACTAAAATATTTTCTGTTGCAATTAGTTTGAGGTTAAATCTTAGTTTGACTGGACTATATTCCACATATGTTGTATATTTACGCAAAAATATGTATTCGTCGATTATGCAATCTTGTAAAAATTAAACTACAATTTTTTTTATCATTCAAACGAATCTCTTTGTTTTAGTTATTTTATTTAACAAATAACATGCAGGGAATTGAATTTTATTAACTTCTGTGTTATTTTCACCGCCATCCTGTTAACATTTGTTATGAAAAGAAGTTCGGCCAATGTTGTCCATTTAAAAATAACCACAGTCAATCTCAACTACAAGAAGTCCTCTCCACCAATCTTATAAGAATTATTTGTTGGTAAGCAATACAACTTAAATAATATATATTGCAAATTGATTTGGATATTATGCAAATATAGCCTTTGTATGAGATTAATACTTATAGATTATCGTTGATTATCTCAACGAGATTGCTTTTCTCGCATGAGCTGGTACAGCGAAAGTGAGAAAAGCAATCAAGTTGAGACGACCAATGACGATCTGTTTATTGCTATTTTACCTATGACGATGTTGTCAATTTCAATCTCAATTTCGTTAGCAAAGCCACATGGCCTCCTTAGTTTCTAGCGATAATTTTTCCATCTCAAGCGAGAAGCACGATATGAAAATTATCACAAAACAAAATTAAAGGAAAAATGCACAAAATAACGATAAATAGAAAATTATACATGGTAACATATCTGTATCATATGTCGTATCATCCCGAGACACCAATATCACCCCAAGGGCCTTTAAGCCCCAGGTATGATATTTGTCAAAGGTGATATGGCATGTGATACAGATTTTGCCAGGTTTTATATGCTTTATCATATATATCAATAGGAGAGTTATATAATATGAACTGTTCACTGGGTTCCCTTATTTCCTCTTTTGTCTTGTTTTAAAGGGGCACTAGCTGTCAAATTCATGGTCACCGAAAAATGTAGGGGTGTAATAAAGGGTGCGCATCAAAGTTGCACGATATAGATTAAACAGCAGGCTATTTATCAAATTTTCTAAACTAGTGTATTTACTACTCAACATATGATAAAAGGATATATTGACCTTAAAGAAGTATATTGATTGATGACGAAGTTTGAGGTCAATATACTTTTTCAGGTCGATATCCCATACAAAGGCTATATTTGTGATCTTAATAATTTCAGACCATATTTATATCAAAATCGTCAATGTTGGAATTTTATAGATATCATATTGTCTCCTTGTGCTTTTTGATGTGCAAAGTGTTTTTTGCTATCCACCGTTTTCTCTCTACCATCGAAAATATAGTTTAACATTTGACTTTCCATAAACGAATCAAATTTGTTGAAATGTACAAATTAATAATATATGTATCTATGCCCTATTAAAGAATACACATTTGACTCTGTCGGAGCTTAAAATACAATATTGTTATCTCCATTCTTATGAAACTGACAGAAAACAACGTTAAAATATGTAAATTAAAATCTGTTGTATGTGCTTGCGCATACGTCCAATAGTATCAATTGTCAAATGATGCCATGTAAAGAAGTGACGTTATCCAATCAAATGAACGTTACAAACGTTGTTGCATAGAATGCGTTTTTGGTGTCTGGAATTTAGTCATAATTTAGCCCTGTTTCATTTTTGTCTTGCCAACACAAAGAGTAAAATAATGAGACAAAAAAGAAATAGTTTTTCCCAGGGCATCGTCTTAAAAAAGTATCTGCTTATATAAATGTTAAAGAAAAATGTGGTATAAGTGCAAATGAGACAACTCTCTGTCCAACATCCACATGTGGAAAAGTAAAGCATTATAGGTCAAAAGCATGGGCTTCAACAATGAGTTTTGGCTCAAATCGAACAACAAGTTACAAAGGGCCCCAAAAATAATTAGTTTTAGACCATTCAAAAAGGAAAATCAACGTCTAATCTTTATAAAAACGGGAAACAATTATGAACCACATTAACAAACAATGATCTTTGAACATTAGCTTCCTGACTACAATGTATATAAAAAGATTAAGAGAACAAATGACACAGAAATTAACAACTGCTATGTACTTCAATAAGCAGAGTCCATACTGCATAGTCGGCTATAAATGGCATTTCATTGTGAAAGTTATGATGTAACTACGAGTAGTTAAATAGAAGCCACATACGGTAAGTTAATAATATGTTATAATATAAGGACATATAAGTCACGTGTACATCTCATTTCTATGGAGATTTTTGTAATGTAAACCCCTCAATTATTAGATAGATTTTTCACATAACATTCTGTTAGTGAAAATTCTTATTCACCTGGTGGAATATTTAATTATCGGTATTTAAATGGATATTTGGAAAATACAGGTAGTTTCAATAGCCCTCTATCTAACGAAAAAATAACTATCTGTAAAGTGGGATGAACTCAGAGAAAACTTTTGAGTATTGTTTCCTGTCGACCCCTTTATTTTCTTTTTTTAGAGGGCGGAAAATTCTATAAAGGGATTTGGATTTTACTTCATAAAACATTCCACAAAAAGGGACGGTGCTATTCGAGGCACGAAGCAACCATGTTGATCCGGATGATGCAAGTCCGAAGTCGTTTTTATTAAGATTTTGCAGACGCTCCTTTAGAGTTCCTAACAGATTGTCAAATTATCCAAATATCTGTGCATTATAGTATCTTTTTAACTACAAATGCAATTTTATTTGGTAATCTTACGGTCACTATTTTCATCATTTTCGTTGTTAGCCTACTGTCAAGAAAATCTTTATAATTAGGTACGTACAACAAATGTTTACAATTTACATGTTCAAACTATAAAAAGCCGGAAAGGCAAAGAAGGTCCGAAAAACTGGCATAATATCTTTTAATGAAAAAGAACCAACAATTTAGTTGGTATGAACATATTAAAATTGCCCTCAAAGAGAGCCCCAAAACTAGTCATAGTGTTTATGAGCGTAAACCGGTTTAGACGTGTTTATGAAAGACTAAAAAAGTCCGATTACTCTGAAACTTGCTATGGGAATGATGAATAAGATGCACGCGGAAACTGAATAGATAGCAGCTTCTTACCAGCAATTCTTCTAAACCCTTCCATAACTTGGATAGCCTTCTCACCAACGGGAAAAGAAATGACATGCTGGAATACTGTTATAATTGCCTGACAAACGTCTCTGCAGGCCCTCCCAGTTGCCGATTCAGATACATTTAAACTATCCCCCACTAAACTCAAGTGAGTGCCTGTTGCCACAAATCTTAGAAACAACAATAACTGAGTAACGGGAGACAGGGCAAAATTCCTCCTAGTTTGACGCTCGAGAAAATGGTGAAATCCATTTAATATATAAGTGATGGTTGGTCGACGAAATCTGTCAAATAACTCATTGTCATCCATAAACTCAAGTGGATTGAGCCTGTCTCTAAAAACCCTCGGCCTAGGTAGGTTTCTCTGTCTGCGATTGCGAACTCTCATACGGCGTACATGGACAGCGGCCATTGTTTATATAATAAATATTTAAGAATATTCTTAACTTTTGAGTAAAAAAAACCTGAGAATTTTTTTATGGCGGGGTATTTTGCTGAGAATAAAAAAATTGAGAAAATTCTCAGGCTGAGTAAAAAAACTGTACTCAAATAGTTTTATGGCGCCGGGGCCTGAAATTGAGTAATGGTCATCAAATATGGTGTCAGTGTTATTTCTAAAGGTGCTGAAAAATCAGAATTTGGAAGAATTGATGGTTGGTAGCTTGTAAAAATGTCAGCGTATAATTGTTTGATATTTGACGACGTCTGACCATGAACATGGCTCAATAAAAGAATAGAAACATTCTGATAATTTTACCAATATCCATTATAACTGAACAACTGACACAGCTTATGTTCCCAAATAAACGAAAAACCATTTGAATAACCACTTTAATAATGCAGCCTTTCGTGATTTAATGTTTTTAAATATGTTGCTTTCGATAACGATCTAGTACGTTTTAAGTATGTATCCAATAAAATGTTATTGAGTTGTTTATGTTATCATAGACATTTAGAGGTTTATGTATATACGATTAAAAGTCTAGAATGAAAACAATATTGTCATAACTATATCAAATATTTTACTTGATACCACGTTCGATAGATATAATATTAACAATTATCAACCGTAGTCAAAAGAAAAAAAATAATGAAAGTTGACATGATATAAATAGACAAGGAACACTTGAAAATATATTAAACTCGGTTACATCAAAGGAGTAGAGCCAGGAACCCCTATAAACGGTCTTGTAAAGGTGCTTTTTTAAACTCTTATTATCAAAGTAAATATGTTGTGTATGTATTGTTAAACGTATGATATTTGAAAGTATATTAAGTTAAAGTTACATCTGCTTCATATTTATATAGATAATGCCAGAAATAGGAAAACTTTTTCAACCTCATTTGATGATTTTATATGTGGCAACATTTCTCGTCCATTGAATTGTTTGTTGAAAAGTAAAGAATATGGTATAAAAAAAATAAAAATATTTGTGGCGAAGGATGGCCTCACTGTTAATTTTGCAGAAAACTGTCATAAATTTTTCAGAATTCTGCAAAAAACACAAAACAAATTTTACGAAATTCACCTAGTAGTACATTATGACGTCACAAATGAGGCAATTGGTGAAAATCTTTTTTAGCTGCGAAACTATTGAACATTTAAGCATATATTTTCATCAAATTTACAATACATTTTCGTTGAAAAAAAATCTGATTTTTAGGGCCAAGATTATGAGTTAGTGAACCAACTCCTTTGAATGGTTAATGAGATTCGACACATATAACACCATCACATGAAAGTTTTAAATGTCACAAAGTGTTTGCAACGCAATTGATACAAGTAAACAGACAAATAGTTTCCTTATTAGACAACTCGGTCTAAAATCAAGAAATTTTATAAAATATGCAGAACACATTTAAAAATATGTATGATAACTTTTAAATTTGCAGTAATATTTAAGCCAAATAAGGGCCTTATCACCCCTACTCCTTTGAAGAACATGGAATACAAACAATCTTTTTCAAGGCTCTTTACTTCTGACTATTTATTTATTTATATACAAGATTGATCGTTTATATAAATATACAGTGTTAATTTCCATTGTTTAAGTTTAACCCAAGCGTACATTTTAGACAAATAAATTGAATGAAAACTACAGTTCCTAATTTGTGCATTGGGATTAAAAATTCGATATGTATCATTACTTTCTTTTGTTTATAACTCTGTCTTGTATTGTTCTGGTCGTACAATTTCAAATATTCAATTTCATGACTGTATCATGTGTTTCCATAAGTTTACTATAGTACTATCATATGGTTGGGTTAAAAAAAAAAGGTAAACCCTAGTTTTTAGTGTTTTAGAGTCTAATCTTACCGTTTTAATTTATTGACATAACTGTACGACTCGATTCTCAATTATATGTGGTAAAATAATCGTTGCAAAGAATCCTGCTCAAACTTTAGTGAAAGACGGGTTTAACTAAATGCATTGTTGCGAGAGTTTATATTCTTTGTTGAAGGCAATTGTAGTGACTTGCAATACAAGTACCATTCAATTGAGTTTAGTTATATGTCTTGTGTTTCTGTCTCTGCCCTAGGTTTTCTATATTTTGCACGTGTAGTGCATCATGACATAAGACATTGTTACGTGTACCATGATGAGCTTTCGTGCAAGACTGGTGTGTGTATTTTTTACATGGAACATTTGATCAGACTTTGACTTTTTGACTCCTGACCTACATGTATGCACGTTGGGTGTGTCATCATGTTGCAGTGTGTTCCTCGGTATATTTGTAGGACTCGGAGGTGTGATGGGGACGATGAAGTGCGATGGTCACGCTGAAGTGCGATGGTACACGCCGAAGTACGATGGTCCGTACGCTAAAGTGCGATGGTTTTTGTGTATGACGTTTGAATAATGTTACGTTTTCAAAATACAACATGGATTCGCAGGCAGGAGAATAGGGTTTTGTAGATGAAGGTTTCATGCTAACAAAGGAAAGTAAGGGAAAAATAAAGTAACGAATGATTCAAGTCCCAAACAGTGTTAAGCATTACATACATGTTGAGGTTACAAAAACATGTTTAAACATTTTAGGCAGCAAAGCGACTGAAAAATGAACTTGGTCACCAAATGGGCTAATCAGTATTCTGAATTATGCCGCAGACTTTTTGTATGATAAATACAGTATACTAATCTAAATATTAACCTTAATTTATCTTTACGTAGGCGTCACATAATTTTATGTGGGCAATTTAATAAAATAAAATGCTAGTATTAGCAATTGTTTCAATGTTTTTGCTATACCAAGTTCATATAATGTTGTTTTATTCCTGAGATATTCTAAGCAATTACTAAGTTTTATCATAATATTTAAGTAAATGAGATTGACACTTCTTAGTACTATTATAAAGACCTACACGCTGAATCTTTTTTTTTATTTCTCCCTTGAACACCTTATTTCATACTCTTGCGTGCTACAAGGAGAATGGGAGACTTGGAAAATTAGATTAAAACAAAAATTAAAGTCTTTGGTTTGATCTAAACAGAAGTTAATACATCTTCCAAATAAGATAAAATTGAGAATGGAAATGGGGAATGTGCCAAAGAGACAACAACCCGACCATAGAAAAAAACAACAACAGCAGAAGGTCACCAACAGGTTTTTCAATGTAGCGAGAAATTCCCGCACCCGGAGGCGTCCTTCAGAGGCTAGCAGCTACTTTTGTCAAATCTTAATGATGCTATTTTTTTAGAACAGCTCACGGTATATTTTGCTTTTACTCAAAGTCTTAGGTTAGCCATCGTACAGTACTACAGCGTTACCACCATCGCACTTCAGCGTAGCCATGATATCAACAAGTTAACGTCACAATGTCATCATCGCACTTAGAACAGCGTGTAAACCATCGCATTTCAGCGTAGACCATCGCATTTCAGCGTGACCATCGCGGTTCGGAGTACCATCGCGGTTCCGAGTCCTACATATTACCTTGACCTCAAAATATAATTTTCAATTGACCTTGCTTCTGAATATGTGGCATGTAGATGTGTTGTCATAAGATGATGAGTCTATTGGCACAAAAAACTTCATGTGAGCTTGACCTTTGCCCTAAATGTAAAACTTTTGTATATTTTGTTTGAATTAAATGGAGAATTAACTGTATGATTGGCACTCGTACTACATCTTCTTAGATATATTAGATATATATATATATTGTTAGTTTTGTGTACCACGATGACCCTTTTCTCAAAATCCGCTTTGTGTTTGTTTTTTGACAAGGATCTCTTGACCAGACTATGACTTTTTGACTCTTGACCTTTGCAAATTGGATGTGTCTCTTGGTATGATTAC
Organism: Mytilus trossulus; assembly: GCF_036588685.1. NCBI lineage: Eukaryota > Metazoa > Mollusca > Bivalvia > Mytilida > Mytilidae > Mytilus > Mytilus trossulus. The sequence continues at coordinate 24,337,950 of NC_086382.1, read as the reverse complement.
CTTGACGTCAAGTCAGAAGTCTCTGGTTTTTGTTAGTCTTGTATGTTTTTAATTGTAAGTTTATTATATAATTTGGAGTTTGAACTGGTACACATTTTGTTAAGGGCCATCTGAAGCCCGCCTCTGGGCGAGGGATTTTCTCGCTTTGTTGAAGATATGAAAAAGAAGATGTGGTATGATTGCCAATGAGACAACTATCAACAAAATACCAAAATGACACAGACATTAACAACTATAGGTCACCGTACGGTCTTCAACAATGAGCAAAGCCCATACCGCATAGTCAGCTATGAGGACCCATTAGTGGCCTTTGACTGCTTTCTGCTCTTTTGACATGGTTACTGTCTCTTTTACACATTCCACATTTCCATTCTCAATTTTTAAGAATGTTTGGTTCAGATGAAACTAAATCCTTTAATTTCCGTGAATATCTAGTAAGAAAATTTACTGCTTCAGTAGCATCGTGTGCTTTCAGTTGTGATAGATAATGCAAAATGTTTCAATCATTTTACCTTACATTTCATTTCATGGACATGTAGGTATGGATAGTCTGCTTTTACATCATAAAAATTCACACAGAAGGTATACGCATATCAATAAACTGAACTCAATGCTAAACCTTTAAAGTACACTTAGACAGAGAGCTCAATATAGTGAAACACTTTGTTAAGTTGGTCACATTTAACTTGAAATATCACTGTCTGTTACCAAACTGCACCGAGATTCGGAAAAAAATGTGCAAGTTAAGTCTATTTAAAGAAGATTTCAATGGAAGTAAATAAGCTGATTACTGAAATAAATGTAGAATATGTCTATTAACCACAGATGCCCCTGCTTGTGAAAAAAATGTGTAAACTTCCACATATAGATGCAGGATTCGCGTAATTTTGACCGTTTTGTAACCATAAGCATTGTAAATAAGTTTCAAAACATTTGGTTGAGGCACGTTAAAGTTAAAGAACGGAAACAACAGATTTAGCAGTTTTCCTATCTCAAGGCTCTGGGTTGACATTTGTATCATTGGTACTCGTACCACAACTTTTTACATCTAAAATCGCATGAAAAGTGACGCCATCGGGACCCAATATCGAACTTTATAGATCTGTGTTATGGGGTAATGTGAATCGCGTATAAGGTTCCTAACATTTGATTGAGTCAGACTTATTTAAGAGAAAGAAACGAAAGAGTCAGCACTTCATATGTTTTTAAAGGGATTCTTGAACGGTAAAAGTGACACTTAAAAATTTCAAATTTGATTTTGTGTTGAGGTGGGGATCCCGCTTACATGTTCAACCCCGCCTTATTCGGTATGTTTGTGCCTGTGGTAAGTCAGGAGCCTGTAATTCAATGAATGTCGTTTTTTATGTGTTACATACTTGTTTTTCTTCATTTTTTGTACATAAAATTTGTTCGTTTATTTTCTCGTTTAAATATTGTTTTACAATGTCATTTCAGTGCCTTTTATTGCTGACTATATGCGGTATTGACTTTTCTCATTGTTGAAAGCTGTATATGACCTATAGTTGTTAGTGTTTGTGTCATCTGGTCTTTTGTGGAGAGTTCTCACTGGCACTCATGCCACATAAGGGGTAGGGCTGGGATCCCGCTAACATGTTTAACCCTGTCTTATTTTATATGCACGTGCCTATCTTGTTTTTCGTTTATATTTTGTACATAAATTAGACCGTTTGTTTTCTCGTTTGAATTGTTTTACATTGTCATGTCGGTGCCTTTAATAGCTGACTTTGCGGTATGAACCTTGCTCATTGTTGAAGACCATGTGGTGACCTAGGCTACATTGTATAATTGTTAATTTCTGTGTCATTTAGTCTCTTGTGGAGAGTTCTCATTGGCACTCATGCACCAGCTTCTTTTATGTTTCATGTATATTGTGTATATTGTATAAGTTTCGTAGTATTTGGTTGAGGCAAACTAAAGTTAGGAGAGTGGAACCCGTTTTTATGGGACGTTCGGGACAGACGGACTAGTGTAACTCTTTATGCCCCTTAATCGTGGCGCCAACACAGAAGTTCTGACTATTGTGCTGGTGATACACATCCCACTAGCACTGTCATTAACACATGTACACATAATTTTATTATAAAAGTATTCAATCTTAATTTTGATTTCTTTATTTTTGGCCGAATGAGTATATGCATACCCTTCACAATGACTAAAAGAGTATCAAATACAAATTTATTGTACATAATTATACATTTTATTATATTTTATAACTTTTTTTCCAACTAATTAAAGCTTATCAACTTATTGATCATCGCTTTCCTTTATATGTCTTTTAACATTCTGTTTTGAACAAAAAGATTTGTTACATATACTTCACATGTATTTCTTTCAAATCTGACATTATTAAAAAGCCATTAAATAAAATTCAGTCGAACTTGATAATCAATGTGCAATCAAATATATATGCAAGTCGTCAACTGGTCAAGTGGCTAGATGCACATATCGTTAGCCATATAAACAACATGTCCTAATTGGGTGGTTTTAAAACTTCAAGCATAGGCGGATCCAACCCCCCCCCTTGTCGTGGGAAAAATTTGGTTGATTATATAGGGAATCATTGAAGCATGACTGGAGCGGGCCCCCCTTAGGAAAAGTTCTGGATCCGCCACTGTCTAGAAATATTTACGTAAATAAGGGATGAGTAAAAGAGAAACAAAACAAAATAAAAACGACTAAATTAAATAAAAGGATGTTCGATGTACTGTATACTTCGGTTTGTTTTGAAAATCTATACGATGCTTTATTTTTATCTAGTTTCCTTATCAAAATAATTAAAATGAGAAGATAAATACCTTATAGCTTCCTTTACCGTCGATGCTAAAATGTTTAATGTTATAAAATAATTATAGCGTCTTTAGTTTAAACAATATTTATTCAGATAAATTCATCATGATACGATATAATACAAATATATTCAGGATTCAGAAACAAGCAATTTGCTTTTACAAATCTGTCTCCTTTACAAAAATAATACACTTATTGAACAATACATAAAATAAATAACTGGCATGCTCTGTAATAAATATATTAATATGAAAAAGGTGAAAGAAGAATAAGAAGAAAAAAAAAATTATTGAGAAAAAAATAAAAAATAAATAAAAATAAACATGAATTATTGTACTGTATACAGTGTGAAATGCTTTGGTTCCTAATGAGTGACGAAGCATTAACATCAAGGGTTAAAACGTTTACTTTTAATAATATATTTCTGCACCAAACTAAATAAAAGACTATTTTGCTCATCTGAGAGTACCGTTGATCCAAAAAGCAAAGTTGTTGTGTTAACTTGGACAGGAAGAACTGAAACAGAATCTAATAGTTCTTGTCTTAAATTAGTATATAAAGGGCAAGATAACAGGAAGTGAGAATTTGTTTCTACATCACCACAACGACAATTTGGAGAGTCTACTAAGTTACGAAGGAAAAGGTGAGAATTCAATGAACTTGAATCCATTCTTAAGCGAGCATGAAGAATTTGACCAAAACGATGTCCTATATAATAATACGCTGGGATCTTACTATTTTGGGTACTAATTTGTTTTTTGAATAATGATAGAGATTCACATTTACTTATGTTTAAGTTAAGAGTGTTCCATAGTTTTGTTGTTGCAGGGATGAAATATTCAGAATACAAACGGGTCCGTGTGTTGACTTGTGAAATATTATTTCTCTGTCTTGTATTATGATCATGCCTACTGCCTACTGAATCAGGTAATAAGTCTCTTAAATACTCTGGAGTTTTATTATTCAAAATTTTGTGATACTGAGTTAGTCTGTGATTGCGTCGTCTTTCAGATAATTTTTCCCATCGAGTTTCAACATATAAATTGTTTATACTGGTAAGTTTAGTACCCCCCCCCCGTGACGATACGCGCTGCGTCAAGCTGAATACTTTCAAGTTTAGCAATCAAATTCTGATTTTGAGAGTCCCAAACGATATCGGTATATTCAAGAATTGGGCGAACAAATGATATATAAATTTTTTCAAGTGTAAATCTATCAAGGACATTTTTCATTTTTCTCATTATATTTATTCTTTTGTAAGATTTAGAAACTATATATTCAATATGATCGTTCCAGGATCCGTTATTAGAAAAGAGGACACCTAGATGTTTGTGTTTACTTACTGTTTGTAACTCTTGGGTGTTCATATTAAATGGAGGATGAAAGGGTCTATTTATTTTTTTTGAAATTATCATACTTTCAGTTTTTTGGGCATTAAAATTCACAAGCCATTTTTTGGACCAATTATAAATCTTATCTAGATCATCATTTAAAATTTTAGCTGTTTCTGTTGGATTGTCAACCATAATATATAATGATGTGTCATCTGCGAATAGCTTAATTTGAGCTTGGATATCTTCTACAATATCGTTTATAAATATCAAAAATAGGAGAGGGCCTAGAATGGACCCTTGTGGGACGCCTGCATTTACAGGTAGCCATCCAGAACTTGAACCGTTAATAACCACCCGCTGGACTCTATTTGTAAGATAATTTTCAAACCACCTTAGTAAAGAACCCGATATACCCGCTTGTTGAAGTTTAAATAGCAGTCCCTTATGCCAGACTCGATCAAATGCTTTACTTATATCACAGAATACTACCCTTATTTCTTTACCGCTATCTAAAGCCTTCCCAAAATCATTCGAAATGTTAATTAATTGATTAACCGCTGAATCCCCCAGTGTAAAGCCCGACTGATTTTTCGTTAAAATATTATTGCGCATAAAGTGATTGTAAACATGTTTGTATACACATCGTTCCATACACTTTGATATTACACTCAACAAGGAAATAGGTCTATAGTTTTTAACGTCATTCGGTTTACTATTTTTATAAACTGGGGTAACATTTGCTCTTTTCCATTGATCTGGAAAAGTAGACGTACTTAACGATAAGTTAAAAAGTTTACATAGTGGATACTTTAAAACAGAAGATGCTTCTTTTAACAATTTGGGACTTATGAGGTCAGGGCCAGAAGCTTTTGTGGGATTAACAATTTTCAATATATCTTCAACTTCAGTAACAGTAAGTTCTATATAACTAATATCATCACTAATATTATGAAGTTCTTCGGGTAACACAGCACTTGAATCATCAATATTTGACTGGGAAGAAAAAAATCGATTAAATTCATTTGCCTTTTCGATTTCATCAAATATTAAGTTGTTATTAACCATTAAAGGAGGTAATACTATACTTGCGTCGCTCGTTTTTAATCCGGATATTTGTTTAACCGTTTTCCACCAGTTAGTAGTGGACGGGTTACTGTTCATGATTTTTTTAATTAAATTGTTATTATAATCATCCTTCGATTTTCTTATTAAACTAGTAACTTCATTTCGTATTTTCTTAAATTTTGACCACTCCGATGGGTTATTATATTTTTTAGCCTTTCTGTGGATTCTATTTTTTTTTCCTTATCTTTTTTTTTAACATCATTTGTTAACCATGGAGGTTCATTTTTACGAACAGTAATTATTTTATTAGGAATACATTTTTCAGCAGCTTCTATGATAGTTTTTGTTATTTCGGTTGTAACTTGTTCAACGTTATTTAAGTTAATTACGGAATCCCAATTTTTTTCAGATAAAATGTTACGATATCTGTCATAGTCTCCTCGATCATATAGCCAAATTTTACGCTTAAAAATTGTTTAACGACATTTTGGAAAGTTTAAAAGACTAATTATAGGACAGTGAAAACGTATTTGGTCCAATAAAGGTGGCCCGACTCCACTGTAATTTATTATGTGAGCATCGTTTGTTATAAAAAGATCTAACAATGATGACGACGATTCAGTAAAATGAGTAGGCTCATCTATCATTTGAGTAAGACTAAATTGGCTTAACAAAGGTGTAATTTTTGAATTAACAGGAGCTAGTTGGTTATCGTTAAAATCGCCTGTGGCCATTATGTAATTAATAGTATTATCATTAGACGCCATATCAAGAGAATATTCAATTTTTTCCCAGATATCTGATCCACTATTAGGAGGTACATAAAAGGTCCCGAGCAAAGCCTTTTTATCTTTAAATTTAAATTCTAACCATATTGCTTCCAAGCTTTCGCTTTCGAGGTCAATTCGACGTTGAACATGTATATCATTTTTTATATAAACAATTATCCCCCCTCCAACCTTGTGTGGACCTCTGTCACGACGGAAGGGGTGCTGGTAATTTAGGATTTCAATAGATTCGTCGGTATGATTATTGTTTAACCATGTTTCACTAAACGCTAAAATGTCGAAATCAGAATATTCAGCTTGAATCAGATCTATTTTCGGGGCTAGGCTTTGTACATTTAAGTGAAGAATTGAGACTGATTTTGAAAAAAATTCACCGAAATCCGACATGTCAATTGAGAATAATCGATATCGTCACTTGGACCTGGATTTACCTCTAGTCCTGCTAGGATAAGCAAAATTTGAATAACAAATAGTAAAAATAAAATAATAAATAATCTAAGATTAACATTTACACTTGTTATTTTTTGTACATTTGAGTCTACATGTTTCATCTCTGAAGGTATTAGGCATACGCCTAGTTGATGCGACAACGTGAAGATTAAAATTGATAACACCAGTGCCTGCGAGACACTTTTACAAGTGAGAAATAAGTTGATACAGATAAAATCAATATAATTTAGTCTTTGTTTGATGTTTTTGCCTGGTGAGTATTGACCAACTCTCATACGATATAACTCGATTCCTACCCCCATGAGTTATGTTACATCTGGTTGAAACTGGTCAAACTGAGAGCGGCCATATACAAAGTTTAATAAACCATAATAGCATTTCATCTGTTTGGTGAAAAAAGTGAAAGTGAAAAATATGAAAAATATGTTGGAACTAAAATTGAATAACAATGTGTTGTATGCCTGAAGCAGAAGAAAAAGTATGCACATGTGCATGGATTTAACAAGTAGTTTAGAGGAATGAGTATATACACATGTTTAAATGATTGGTGAATGGTACAACTTTATCTATACGTAGTAATTCAGTACAACTGTTAATACCAGCCGTGTCAGATCATCTCGATTTAATTTGATTGCCTAATTGATTATTTGATCGCTGAATTGACGAGGTATGTCTATACAATTTAAAATTTATAGTAAGCATACACGTTTTAAGCAGTGCAATTCACTGTGCACGATGATAAGGTTTGCGTGTATAAGATAAAATTTACAAATTGAAATTAAGATCTTTTTGTTTTAAGCAGTTTTATTAGTTTGAAGTTAGCCATGAAAATTTCTTTACCATGGAATTTAACATCATGTAAAAACAACCGTTAGTTTTACCATTTTCACGCATGAGTAATTAATTTTACTATGAGAGGTTGTGTTTTGAAAATCAATACGTTAAAATTTGTCACGTGACAAATCAGCGATCATGGTAAGTATTCCCGTGTAATTTACAGGAATGCGGATGAATTACAAATTAGATGTATTATGTACAAGAATTGTGTAGCATATAATTGTAGTAAAATTTAAAAAAAAAATTACATAAACATGAGAAACAAAAAAAAAAAAAAAAAAAAAGAAGCAAAAGTCAATTGCAGACTATATGACATCACTATATTTAGTCAGAATACAGTTGTTTTTGCGAGATTCTGAAACAAGACTGTCAATAGTCTAAAAAAAAATGTAGTAAATATATACAAAAAAAAAACAGATAAACATATTGTCAATATATATATATATATATGCAGTTTTATTCAAAGTTAAATCATGACATTTTGACACTCGTGTTTTCAGCTGATGTATTTGAAGATGCTCTCTCTGCTAATTCCTTCGCTTGTGCTTCCGCATATGTTATGAGTTATGGTGGTGTGTACTCGCGTCTGTTTAGTTTGTTGTTGTAGTCGAGCCTATCAAGGAAGTCCATGGAACCAGGACAGCAGTATATCGATACAAAACGTAGGAACGCTGGCATTGTGTTGACAACATGGACTTGCATTTGATTGTCCTTTACATAAATTTTCCCATCAACTGTCCACGTGTCTCTTAGATGACGCTCAATACTGAGCTGTCTGGCTTTGTATGCAATGGCGTTCCTCGGCTTGGTCAGGTCCTCATTAATTCTGATATACTTGTATTGTGTTTTACCTTTTAGAAATTTTCTGCATCTAAGGATCCTCTTTTTAACATTATGATCCTTAATCTTGACAATTATTTGTCTAGGAGGCTGAAACTTGTTGCTAACTCGACCGTCTTCATTGCCTTCCCTTGTGCGTGGTTTACCAATTCTATGAGATCGAATGATGTCTTCGGGTGTTAGATTTTCATCGATGGTTTGGATAAGTTCTTTCACTAACTCGTTTGTTTGAAGGGAAGATTATAGCGTCTTTGACCTACTTTACCTTTACCGGAGACTTGCGGTTATCTTCTGTTATGTTCAACGGGAACATTAGAATGATCTAAAATAGAACCCAGATGGAACTAAGAAGTTGGGTTGCCTTAACCAAACAACCCGGATGTAGAACCAGTTACCATGGTTTCGAACCAAAGAACCAAGGTTCAGAACCAGAAAACCAAGATGGAACCAAGGTTTAGAACCAGAGTGCCCGGATATAACCTAATTGCATTCGGAATTCTCATGACTTTTTATACCTTCAATGTATTTTCCAAATCATTTATTTATTTAGTATATTTATATATAATATATATAATTTATTATATTTCATCAAAAATGTTCAACTACAGTATCCATCACCGTAACACTTGCAACGAATAAGAAACGATATAATATTATTGTTGCTACATTGCAATCCCGTACCTTTTCCCCGAATGTGATCTACTGAATTAGACTTATTACCAGGTTTGTACTAACGGGTGCCACATTTGAGGCAGGATCTGCTTTCCCTTCCTGAGAACCTGATATCACCGCCAGTTTTTGGTGAGGTTCGTGCTGCTCATTTTTTTAGTTTTCTGTTTGTGTTTTGTGTACTATTGTTAGTCTATTGTTTGTTTTTTTTTAGCCATGGTGTTGTGTATAATTTTTTAAATATGAGTATGAATGTCCCTCTGGTATCTTTCGTTCCTCTTTTGTCATTACTTACCAGTAACAGTTTAAGGTGGCACGGTAGTATATACATTCCGAAATTTATGTTGCTCTTTTGTGTACCCTTCTTAAGACATGTATTTGAACAGTGTAATTGGACAACAAATACAGCATCTTCTGAACCTTCGTTCCCAAACTGAGGTATGAATCAGGTGTGAAAAATATGAAATGATTTAACATACAGGTGAAAATAAGTGTTTGAGAAATTTTTTAATTTTATATTCACTGCATGACACAAGACCGTTAATCACCAGTGTCCTTATGTTTATAAAGATAGCAAATAAAGCAAGCGATCATCATACATATTCATACTAATTTCTGAATAGTATAATGTAGTACTTCAGTTAAATATGTACGTAGAATATTGGGCAGTGTCAGAAAGTGCTGAAAATTCTAAAAAGGCTTTCGGTATTCCTATGGACCAGAATATACTACCGTGCCATCTTAAAGATAAATCAGACTTATACAATACATGCATCATAGAGCATAGATATGAATCTGATCCTTCGCTTTTGATTTAGTCAGGAGGGATTTTTGGAGTTTGTATGATTAATTAATACGCAGTATGCATTCAAGTTCAAGTCAATTATACAATATCTGAATTTCACATTTTAGTTCAAAATAACAACCTTAAAATGATAGGTTTATATAAAAATGAGACAAAGGATGTCAAAAACATTTTATCTAGGCTAAGTTACAAATAATGGAGAAGTGGGAACGTAAATCCAACTATAAAAATAAGCAGACATAAGTTGGTTGCCTTTTAAACAACTATCCAATCAATTCACACGACTTGATTTAAAAAAAGGTAGCGTGCGTCCTACAATAATGAATTAAACTTTTGATATCAAGTCAGCTACAAAAAAGCTCCGGGATAACAAAATATGACAAAACATAGCGGTCTGATTCCATCTGTTTACTATATTTTCGTTTGTCTGGCGGACTTTATCAGATCTAAAGTACTGTTGAATAATTTGTTTCAATTTAAGAGCGTCAGCAGAAAACCTCCCATTCATCGGGTAGATATGTTTTAACTTTTAGTGTTCTTGATAAAATATCGACTCCAACACTGCATCAAGTGTTTTAGTTTATATCTCCACTCAAGATAGTTAGATTTTTTAAAGCACGAAGCTTGTTGAGCTTTTGAATAATTAAAATTTAAATAAAATTTAAATATAGAGAGTGGAGAAATATCGTAATACACGATTCATATGATGGAATTTGTTTCTCTAATGATTTTTAAAAGCAACTTTTCTTTTCAAAGATTTGCACAAAGTTGTGTTCTTTATACGTAACGTCATCAGACATGATAGTCTTTTTTCATGACGTCGCAATAGGAAATTTAGAAGTAACCAAGAGCATTTGAAGTCATAATTTAATTTCGACCAATCATTTGCTGAGATCAAGGTTTCTCTAAGGATGAGAAATATGCTACTCAGACCGATCGAGAAATTTGATAAAAGCATGAACATTAGAGAATGTTTTTTTCTTGATTCCTATTAACGTAAACCAATTGTCATATAACACTTTTGAACATAAACGAGACATTGTTGTTGGTACCTAACACTATAGGGATATAACTCTGTAAAATCAGCTAAACGTTTAAATTACGTTGTATTGTTAAGGTAATATTAAGCTTCCCAATGATCAAAATTAGTGTTTGTACATATAAAAGAGGGACAAAAGATACCAAAGGGACAAACTCATAAATCTAAAACAAAGTGACAACGCCATGGCAATGCATTTTTTCTGATGAAATAGTTTGTTCAAATTTGTTTTTAAATTTTTATATTTTTGTCAAAGGGTCAAAGTAAATATTATGTTAAAAAATAATGAAAATTAAACGAGCCAAATTAATTTTAGACAAGGTGTTGAGTACCACCTTAATATGCTTTATACATTGTCTAATTTCTATTTAAAACAAACACAAAGTTTAATCTATGGTGTGGAACACATTTGTTATAGTGTCATGTTATAGTTATATTTGTGAACGTCATTTATAATGTGTCACCCTTTAACTGTTTTATAGCTTTTTCTTTTAATATTGCTGTCTTCATTGTACGCATTACATTTACGCAAAGTAGTTATTTATGACATATTTGATGTAAACCTTTTGATTTCGACTCAAATCTTGTATTAATCGTTTCCATTATAATGTAATACAAATTTTAATCTCCTTTCAAAGGTGAACAAAACAATTAAAGTCGGTTCCATTTAAAAATTGTTCTGAATAATGTCCTGATTTACCAATATGGAAAACGAATGGATACAATATTGATACATTATTAAAGCAATCAGACGAATCATTTGACTGTCTACAAAATATTTATTTGCAGTTTAAACAATAGAATAATTTTTAAAAATAATTTGAAAAAAAAAATAGTTATGAACTGGTTTTGTGATCAACATATGTTTTATTTATCCCAAAGACTGCAGTGTTCCCGCAGTTAAAGACTGGTTGGCAGTTGGGACTACTAGGGTTAAAACACAGCTGTTGGTTATAAAAAAGGGTGATGGGGTATGATTCCAAATGAGACAACTATCCACCAAAGTTCAAATGAAGTGGATGTAAGCAATTATAGGCAACAACACGGCCTTCAACAATGAGCAAAAACAATACCGTATAGTCGAAAAAAAGGCAGTTAAGAATTTACAGGAAGTCAAATTCGAAAAAATGCATATTTATAATTTAAAATTTAGAGGAAGTGATTGAAGGACGTGTTTTATTAACAACCGGCATTCTTATGGAAACAAACTGTGATCCTCTTCTTGACGACATCTTATTTTATTCATATATGAGACTGATTTCGTGCAGAAGATTCTCATGAAGAATAAAAAGACGCTAGTATATTCCTTTAATTTTACGTTCGTAGCGGTTATATCGATAAAAGTTTATAGTGACTATGATGCATTTATCCATTCCAATCGTTTATTAGGATTCGAGCGTCACTGCTGAGTTTTTTTGTGGACGAAACGGTCGTCTGACTTAAATACAAAATCTAATCCTGGTATCTATGATGAGTTATTATGAAATAAATAGTAAAAAGATACAGTCAAGTCTCTGCCTTATATTTTTTTGACTTACATATAGAAAATTTACAATAATTTTCATATAGGAACAAAACTTTACGTCATAAAGAATGATTTCATATTTCCAATAGTGAATGTTTCTTTACAATTTAATAACATTCCATAAGCACTACATATGAAGTATATATGTACGATATTCGACAGCTTGCATTCCCTGTCATTTTTTTCTGAAAGAGGATTGGTGCTTGCAAAATTGAATGAAAGTTATCAAATGGTAAAGTTGTAGTCATCCGTTCGAAAGGTTTAAGGAAGCCGGATGACTGTTGTGGAAATCTGTGTCATAAATGACCACTTATTTGATCCAACTTTAGCCACAATTCAGCTGTTCTTTTTTCCTCGATCACGATATCACGAAATAAAACTTATCAACTAATTTTCACTTACTACAATGTATGAATAGCACGACGACCGATACTAGCACAGCAGTTTCTGCTTTCCCATTTCAGGTACCTGAGATCTCCTCCTCTTCTTGTATGTACATTTTGATATACTTTAGCCGAAAAGTGTATTACGATGAACAAATCAATAAAGATATAAACAAATGGTACCATTTCCACCTAAAAATGTCGCGGTGCCCTCGTGTTGAATATTGAAGAACTTCCAACAGGTTAACTTCGTTTTTTACAGATTTCTCGGGAAACCGCGATATTGAGCTTGGATTGAACTTTTTATCAGATGATTTTTTTTTCTGAATATATATTGAATGTGTAATGATTTGTTAGGTAATAGAATCAATCTTATTCTTATTCAACATCTTAAAACAAATGGAATGAGTTTTATTGGGAAACTGACCTGTACAATAATGCAGCCAAATTAATACACCAAAGATTAAACTAATACCGTTTTGGAATATTTGTCGTTTCTATAAAATTGAGAATGGAAATAGGGAATGTGCCAAAGAGACAACAACCCGACCATAGAAAAAACAACAGCAGAAGGTCACCAACAGGTCTTCAATGTAGCGAGAAATTCCCGCACCCGGAGGCGTCCTTCAACTGGCCCCGAAACAAATATATACTAGTTCAGTGATAATGAACGCCATACTAATTTCCAAATTGTACACAAGAAACTAAAATTAAAATAATACAAGACTAACAAAGGCCAGAGGCTCCTGACTTGGGACAGGCGCAAAAATGCGGCGGGGTTAAACATGTTTGTGAGATCTCAACCCTCCCCCTATACCTCTAGCCAATGTAGAAAAGTAAACGCATACCAATACGCACATTAAAATTCTATGTATACATCATGTATTTTTTTATTTAGCTAATACTTTAACACGATAAAACCGTTATCTGAAAATTGTGAAATCTTTTCTTTAATTACTTTAAAATTGAGAAATCTTTTCTTTAATTACTTTAAAATTGTGAAATCTTTTCTTTAATTACTTTAAAATTCATTACGAAGATTTACGTTTCCGTATTTCACGTTATTTGTTAAACCAAAGTGATGCGAAAAATTGAAAAAAAAAATTCTATATGGTAAAACGAGAATAATTATAAAAAAAGAAGACGTGGTATGATTGCCAATGAGACAACTTTTCACAAGAGACCAAATGACACAGAAATTAACAACTATAAGTCACCGTACGAACTTCAACATTGAGCAAAGCCCATACCGCATAGTCAGCTATAAAAGGCCCAGAAATGTCAAATGTAAAACAATTGAAACGTTCATTAAGCATCTAAACTTATTCATACAACAGTTACTGATTATTTCTGTATTCAAATGATTACTTATCAGTATTTGTAATTCTGGAAAAGTAAAACTGCTATTTCAAATGGCGTATTATGTTGTTTGTCTGTTTGTCTGTTGGTCTTCTTTTTTCTTTTTCTTTTTTCAGCCAGGGCGTTGTCAGCTTATTTGTTTGAATGTCCCTTTGGTAGATGAGGATTTTTAAATCGTCAATAAACTAAGCCAACTTTCATTTGGTAATTCATTTGTAACATTTTGGTTTTGAAATCGCACGAAGGATAATGAATTTAAATCATCATTTTTTAATTATATTGACAAACGAATTATTTTGAAAAATATTCTAGCGTCGTGGACACATTATTGCATTATGTGGTCTTTAAATATCCTTAAACATAACAAATATGGAAATTATACAAATAACATGAATAAATATAATTCAAATTAATAATTGCCGTTTTATGTTTATATGGTCAACTATTACTTTACTCTATGAGATATTGATACGCAAACATTTTTTTTTTATCACCAGTTCTGACTTCAAAAGTTTAAATCGCCTTGATATTTGTTCTGTTTAAAAGGTCTGATCATAATTTAATGTATGTACACCTAAACCGGTTTAAAAACTACTTTGATGTTTCATGTAAACATTGGGTAACCTATACGATGCCGAGTGTATGTCTTATTAAGGGGGTATAGAACACCTAAGTGAGTTAACACTTTAAAAATAAGCTGAAGAATTTAATCACATAACATGTACTATTAGTAAAATCAAGCTTCTCATTGCTCAAAACCAGTGGTCTTCAAACTGCTATAATTTATATCCAATGAAATTATTCCTGTAAATTGTTTGTTCAAATTTTTTGCAATTATTTAATTTTTTTATAACAGGTCAAAGTAAATATGTTGTCAAAATGTTATGAGAATTAAAGGATCCCAAATCTATTTTAGTCAAAGTGTTGGGTATCCTCTTAAAATACAAACAATTGTTTTATTTCATTTATTGTGTTTTTTGTTAACACATATCACACTGTGGGATACCTAGAGTACTGTATATCGTGTTTCTTCAATTATGAATATGAATACAATATGGCAGGTGACAGACGTATTTTTTGATTGTCCGGTACCTTAATTATGTGATTTCCTTGGAAAAATGATGTATATTGCCTGGAAAAAGAGCTAAACGTAAGGACATTAGTTTACTTAATGATTCTGGAAGCAAAAAAAACCAACAAGAAAGAAGTCTAAGAAGAAGGCTAGAAGTATAAATTCAACTGAAAATAACAATAATACTAACAATTCATGTGACATTAATTCAAAAACAAATCAGCAGTTCCACATTGTGCCGGTAGAGTAAACACGGGTGTAAATATAAACAATAACAATAACAATACCAACAAAATGAGGCAGTCGTAGTTCAATCAGACTGATACACTGACAATTAATGTACCAACAAGGCCCAATGTTTCCATTTCCACAACAACAGCAGTTTTGTTCTAGCCCGACCACTGGAGCATATCCTTCTCCAATGCAACATGTATCACCCAGTTACGGCACTTTGTAACTAAAACAGGGGTGTGTTTTTTTCACATGTCGCACCTTATCTCAAAAACGATTCTTGATTTTGGCTTAAAACTTTAAACACTTCTTAGTTATATTAATCTTAATATCTGTATACTTTTTGGTGATGATTCAAAATTTTATTTTTGAGTTATTGAGTATTTTGTAAAAAAGGGGGAGGTTTTTTTTACATGTCGCACCATATCTCATAAACGATTTATGATTATTGCTTAAAACTTTACACATGTCTTTGTTTAATTAATCTAAAGATCTGTATATTTTTTGGTGATGATTCAAAATTTCATTTTTGAGTTATTGAGTATTTTGTAAAAAAGGGGGAGGTTTTTTTTACATGTTGTGCCGTATCTCAAAAACAATTTATGATTATTGCTTAAGACTTTACACACTTCTTTGTTATATTAATATAAAGATCTGTATACTTTTTGTTGATGATTCAAAACTTTATTTTGAAGTTATTGAGTATTTTGTAAAAAAAGGGGGAGGGGGTTTTTACATGTCGTGCCGTATCTCAAAAATAATTTATGATTATTGCTTAAAACTTTACACACTTCTTTGTTATATTAATCTAAAGATCTGTATACTTTGTGGTTTTGATTCAAAATTTTATTTTAGTGATATTTAGTTTTTCGAAAAAAAACCAGGGTAAGGGGTTTCACATGCCCCGCCGTGTCTCAAAAACAATATATGGTTATTGCTTGAAACTTTCTCAGAAACTATTTATGATTATTGCATAAAACTTCCACATAAGACGTCGGGTGTATCATGCGCTCATGGCGCAGCTGTTTATTTTTCTTCTCGATTATGAGTGCCCTTTTCATTATGTTCAGTAGTATAACAATTAGGTTGAGCAGTAATATTATAATGATCAGTAGAATAATCATTATATTGTGCAGATCTAGATCTGGTATTATATTCAGCACTTTAATCAATATACTTAGCAGTTTTGGCTTTATGTTCAGTAGGTAAATTATTCTATTGAGTAGATTTGTCTTTATATTCAGTACTTTTGAAAATATATTTTGTCAACATATTTTTATATTATGTAGATTTCTCATTATGTTAACTACAGAAACCGAAATATTCAGTGGTCAAACACACTTTATAATCAGTACTGTTATCATTATGTTGAGTGAAATAAATATTATGTTATGTAGACTGATCATTATGTTCTGTAAAATAAATATTATGTTCAGTACAAACAACTTTATGATCAGTGGTCAAAATGTTTTATGTTTGGTTCAAAAAATATTATACTAGGTGGTTAATCAATTATATTCAAGACTTGATCAGACTAGGTGATATAATAAGATTCAGGGAAACGATGAGGAGGACTATGTGACTAAAAGACACAGAAATTAACAACTATAGGTCATCATAATGCTCCCAATAATTAGAAAATCCCCCGCATTGTCAGCTATAAAAGAGGGAGGAAAGATACTAGAGGGAGAGTCCCCGAAATGCTTTCTGGCAGACAGTGTTATTAATTAATTTTAATTTAATTAAATATACTTAAACTCTCGGTTAAAATAATCGAATATATCTAAAAACAGGAAATCTTGTAGATTAGGTTCCAATTTACCCCAGAACTAGGCAGTGGTAAAAACATGACATATAGAAACCCACTCAAGGTCAACGAGCGGTCGTGTCCTTTTCCGGATCTGGTAATTCAATATATAATTTGATTGAAATGCACTAGAAATTACCAATTGAGGGGAGCTTAGTTTGAACTCTGTAACTTGCTATCATTCTAACCAAATGTTATCTAGAGATTTTGCGAATTACCAGACACGCATATACGAAAGACTTACCACTCTAACTCAGGATGAAGGTACCTTCAAAATAGCATGATTAGGTCGGTGGTGGTTTTTTTTTCGGTCATGTTTGGAATTTTTTCTAAATTGCCTGATTCTTACAAATATGTATAGAAAGATGTGGTGTTAGTGCCACTGAGAGAACTCTCCATCCAAATAACAATTTTATAATAGTTAACTATTATAGGTCAATGTGTGGCCTTTAACACGGAGCCTTGGCTCACACCGAACAAAAAGCTATAAAGGGCCCCAAAATTACTAGACAAAGTGTAAAACCATTCAAACGGGAAGACTAACACTGAGGAGTAAAAACAATATAGGTCGATTAATAAAGCTGAATGATTGGTTGCTCCCTAAACGTCAACCCGCAAATGACATGCATATATATTTAGGACGAGATGCAATGTGGGTCGAATGAGAACAAACGTTAAATATAAATGGAATAAACACTTGAATGAAATGATTTGCTAGAAAATTCCATAAAGAATACTCTACAAAAATAAGGTTGAACCTTAACATATATCGTAATGTAAACAGCCATCTATAAAAGTAAAACATTTGTGTACTTATATTGTATGTCAATTTGCATTGCAGCCATTTTTTCAGCAAGTTTCGGACAGGTTTGATTTCCACTCTAATACCGTCCTATTTTTAAATGGAGATTATCAGCAAAATTCACTTTGATTCTTTGATTCTTTGATCCTATTTTAGACCCCCTGATTGTGAGGTGGCATGTCTAATCAGTCATGGCCGATAAACTTTTTGTAAAAAAGAACCTCAACTAAAAGACCTACACTGGGTTAGTAAGTTCGAGGTACAATAGGTAAACAAAAAATATCCGATATGAAATGAGATCGTCCCAGGTATCTTAAATCAATTGTTTGCGTTAATTAACAACGAAAACAGCTGTTCTGGAAGGTTTATTAAATTTAATACATAATCCGAATTAATAGTATTATATTATCTAAAGGCGATCAACATAACATCAATCGTGTAATAATTAATTTAGTTTGTATAGCCAAAAGCATTGTATATTTGTTCACTGTACGTGTATATCTGTTTTGGTTAGAATCGTAAACCTGTCCCGTTCAAAATGTATCTCTTTCTTGTTTCGAGCTACATGTTTCGCTTTTCTAAATACCCCTTTAATCTGGTTCGGTTTGTTTCTTAAATGTGTTGTAATTGAAGCCATTAATTTTTGTTATCTTTTACTAAGTCGATAGTACTTCTATTTTTGTTATTTTTTCTATGTCCATAGTACTTCTATATTTTTGTTATCTTTTATTAAGTCGATAGTACTTTTATTTTTGTTATCTTTTACTATGTCCATAGTACTTCTATATTTCTATCAACGAAGCTTACTAATTGAATAGAGGATTGTAATTTTAAACTCACTTGTTGCGGAGCATTGTTCAGAAACTGTAGCAACTGCTTTTTCTATTTCATCCGTCTTCGTTAGATTTAATTGTACAACATTTAAGTTTCTAAGATTCCTATTTCTTAGTTTGCATGCTCCTTTTTCATTGAAATTTAATACACCAGCAAAAAATAAACCCAGCATCGACTAGTCTGTTAGCTAAGTCGTGTCCAAATCCTAGAGAAAAGTAACCGACATGAAAATATTAACATGATGGAAATAAAGACAACTCGGACAATGGCAACACGGACTACTTTAGAATATGATGTGTCTTCATGGAAAGGTAACCTTTTTCCCTTTTCACTAATCAAGGTCACTTTCCGCGATTATCAACATTTTAATAAGTACATTCATTGTAAGTACTTATACATAGCTTTTCTTATTTTGTACTGACCGTTATGGGATATCTGCCACAAACAACAACGGTAATGTTTCCTTATTTGTTGCCGCAAATCGTATGACAGAAAAGTGATTGCAGATATTTTAAAGCCTCTACTTAAGTTTACTGTATGTAAACCCTGGGTGAAATGACGCTTTTGATATTTATAAATCACCCCTGGTTTTTGGTGGGGTTAGTGTCACTTAGTTTTTATAATTAGTTTTTGTTGTGTTTTGTGTAGTGTTGTTTGTCTTTTCCCTCTTTTTTTGTGTTTTTGCCATGGCATTTGTTGCGATTTATGAGTTTTAATATCACTGTGGTATGTTTTGCCTCTCTTTTATAGACACTGTCTGGTATGCCTCTCTTTTATAGACACTGTCTGGTATGCCTCTCTTTTATAGTCACTGTATGGTATGCCTCTCTTTTATAGACACTGTCTGGTATGCCAATACAGTATGCTAACCAAGATATGATTTAGGTTTTCTTCGTGTCATTTGGATGAAGTCTCATTGGCGGAATCTACACATCTTCTTATAAGATAGACAAATATTCAATCCAATGAGTGATGTAGTTAAATACAGACCAATACATGGTAACGGCTTATCTGTACCACATCCCGTTATCAGAACAGCCTTTTTATTTACAGGCAAAAATTCCTTGAAGTTTCGTTCCTTAACTTTGAATGCCAAATAAAATATCCCAAAGCAGATCAAACTTATGTAATTCTCATAGCAAACAATAATTATGAACACCAGTTCACTTGTTGTAAATAATACGCGAGAAATCAAAGTTATGTCCATTCTTGTACGTCAAGTAAATCTAGATATCTAACGCACATACTAGATAAGACATGATCTGGAAATAATTGTATTGAACTAGAACCGTATTATCAACAGTATATTATAGACATGTATTAGTTGTTCCAAAATCGGTATTATCATTATAGAAGATTTATGATAAACTGGACAAGTCCTTTGTCAATTTACATACTGCCTCTTTGATTGTAATTAGAACGGTTTTGGAACAACTGGTACATGTATATAATTCAAATGATATTCAATGGTATACAGTGTAATGATAGACTTTGATCTTCAAAAGAGGAAGTTTTACTTGGGAGGTGTTACCTTTGCTATATAAATGTACACCAAAAAATGTATGTCTACAGTAACTTAAGTTTAGCCCAAAAATGTTAAATTTGCACATTTTTATTCTTCAATCAACGGGATTCGAACCCCTTCTTGTGTGACATCATGACAACACCGTGTTTACTATGTCCAGCGCCATAGACCACTTGTCGATTCATTGAAGTTTTAACCATTGTTTCTATCAAGAGTAAAGTTAACCGCAACTTTGCGACTACTTTAAATTCTATATGCTTGTATGCAGACTTCGGCAAGACCACGAAATCAAATACAAAATGTATTCACAAATTTAAACATGCAAGTTTTCATATATCCACGGAAATTGGGACCCACGAACAGAAATGATTCGACAGTATATTCAAATAAAATTTTGGGTTCTTAGACTCTCTTTGACTCACATCTCACATCAATACAACTATACAAGACAGACAAGAATGAAAATGGATATTGAATGTTCAACCCATTGTTAAAAAAACGTGACAGCTTGACAGAACAAAGCATCCTTCAAATTTAAATGAACTCTTCAAGTTGCTATAACAATTTCAATACCTAACCTTTATGATGAAAGCTCAAAGTTATATAGCTTGCGATAACACTCTTTTTCTTATTCTAGATTTAAATTCCGCTTCACAAACTTCAGTCGACCAAACTTCAAGCAGCAATTGCTTAATATAAGTTAAATAAGTATGATGTATTTGCAAATTTTAATCACCCCATATTGTAAATAGGATATAACATGAATAATTATACAGATATAGTTATAAAATAGGCACAAACAAGAACCACAGTGGCAGAATACGTCATAACCATCATGATATTATCCAGTCCGTCACACACATCCTTCCACGTTATAAATATATCAGTTTTACTTTTCATATTGTCCTTCTCGCCATAGGTGCACATCGGCTTGACGTGGGTAATTCTGTTACCCCTTTGCCATTTTTTCCCGATAAATTTCAAAAGAATGTTCATTTTTGTCGATTCCTCTCTGTAATAAAGTGATGTTATGTAAATGGTAACAATAGCAATAATTCCACTCAGCAATATAGTCGCTATCATTATGATTAGTAAAAGACTCATTGGATTTGACGCTGCAGGTATAGACGTTTGCACCATGGACAGAAAAATAGTATAAGATAGTAATACTGTCATTGCAAGTCCAATACGTTCTCCAGCCTCAACCGGAAGTAAAAATACCAATGGATTTAAAATACTAAATAAAATGAAAGGACAAATCACTATTACTGTGTAATATAACGATGCACGTTTCAGTGTTAGTTCAATTTTAAAAATAGAATATCCAGTTGAATAATATGTCACAATATTCGATACCAAATCCCAATCAGAGTTTGGTGTGAAGGAGGATAAGTCAATGGAGTTTGAAACTGCTAACAAACGTATGTCCCTCGCATAAACACCCCAGGCAGCAAACCGTAGTTCACATGTTTGTGAATCGAAAGGAAATTTGTATATATTTGTACTACACTTTGATGATAATATCTCACCAAGCGATACAGTCGTAGAGCCATTGTAATTGATTGTCACAGACAGTTCATTACCTAATCACAAAGGTTGTAATGTACCAACAGAATTTAAAAGTACTAATTTTGGTGTCCAAACGGTTGTTTGTGGCACTATTACATATTCAGCATTGCCATACGAAGAAGGTGTCCATGAAAATTCACCATCAGTCCAGAAGGCTGATATTCCAGCCGCTATCTGCAAAGTCTCTTCCACCTCTCGAAATTGGGTGATTGTCATCAAATGAAATTGCAATGTTATTTCTAACGGAGAAGAGAAATCCGAATTTGGAATTAACGATTTTTGGTGATTCGCTAAAATATCACTGTAAAGTTGTTTCATATCTGATAAAGTTTGACTATTCCCAGAAGATAATATGCAAAGCAAAAACATAAAACTAACTGGTGTATCGATGTACATTCTTATTTACCAATGAACAACACATCTAATGAGAAATGGTGTTTAAAAAAATCTTTTAAATCCTTTAAATTAGTATGTCGTGTACATAACCTTTCGAATCATAATTAAACATTATTCTATAAAAAAAAAATAGAACAGTAGACATAAGTGTGATTTTATAAGTGATTAAATATCTTTCAAGCAAGTTATTAAAACTAAAACACAATTATATTATTAATAAAAGTCCTGTCCCGTTATTTCAAAGCGGTTTAAATATTATCCAATCAATTTAATAATGGGAAACTTAATATCAAATTGATCCATTATAATTTTTACATTTTTGTTTTGGTGTATAAAGTATAGGTCAATATCTTTTTAAGATAAAGTGAATTACTAGAACAACAGAAACGTCAGGGTGAGAGGGGTTCTTATTATGAATATTATGTAAACAAACGTGCGACTGTGAATTATTATTAGATAAAATAATGTCTACTCTACTACTCATATATTGAAGTTTTGTAAAAATATTCCCTACATATATTTATATATATATATCTATTTAACCATATCAATACATATTCATTTAACTCGGTTATAAAGTGTATATAGTTATCAAAAGTACCAGGATTATAATTTAGTACGCCAGACGCGCGTTTCGTCTACATAAGTCTCACCCGTGACGCTGAAATCGAAATATTTATAAAGCCAAACAAGTACAAAGTTGAAGAGCATTGAGGATCTAAAATTCCAAAAAGTTGTGCCAAATACGGCTAAGGTAATCTATGCCTAGAATAAGAAAATCCTTAGTTTTTCGAAAAATTCAAAGTTTTGTAAACAGGAAATTCATAAAAATGACCACATGATTGATATTGATTGATAATTCGAAATATTTTAATGATATACTTAGTTCAGGTTAATGTATTCTTGTCAAATGTTCGGACTCCTTGGATTTTTTCTACGATACAGGGTTATATATTTCGCCCAATAACACCCATTTTTCTTTTCATATAAGACTTCAATAGCTCATAAAAGGTCATTTGCCAAAACTTAAGCAGATTCTATATTTCATATCTTTCGATTTGAGACCCAAATAATACCGAGTCCGAATATTTTAACCTTATTTTGTTCTAACTTAAAGTATCAATTTTAAATTCTAGATTTATTTTTAAATTTTACCCATGCTCATCGTGAACTATATATATGTGTCTCCATAAGCTTTTCAAATGATAATTATGCTAACCACGTGGGTCATATTTTATGAATAACTTAGTATAACTAGGAACACAATGGTTACACACATTTAAACAGAATCTTAAAATGGATAAACAATTGGAACCATATACTGTGGATCAGGATCTGCTTACTCTTTCGGGTTACCCGAGACTAACCCCCGATTTTTGATGGGATTCGTGTTTTGCTCAGTATTTGGTTATCTATGTCGTGTTTTGTGTATTGCTTGTCTGTTGGTCTTTTTTCTTTTCTTTTGTAGTCATGGCATTGTGATCTTTTTTTCGACTTTTGATCTTGAATGTCTTTTAATTGGTATCTTTCGCCTTTTTTTTTACTAGGGATTAGAATTTTACCTCGATGAAATTGGCACCCAATCATATATTTGATAAATTAAAGGATGCATGGGATTTGTTCACCTGCGTTCATTTTGTCATGAAAAAGTACTGTTTACGCTAAGAACACAAATTTTAAGTCTTTTAAGATTAACTAAATAACAAGGCTTATAACACAGGTTATTTAATGAAATGACCATTTACATATAAAAAAAAAACGAAACAAATAAACGATTCAGGCTGTTCCTGGTATAAGCAACCCTTGATAAACAATAACACAATGTAAATCGTTTGCATTCCAAAAAGCTCAACACGACCGCACACGATCTGATATTGTAACAAAAGGGGAGGTTTAACCAGCTTTAAACTTGGTTTTATCAGGAATATGGTAGTGATATCGATTCCTTGCGCTGGATGATATAGTCGATTTTTTAAATTTTTTTCAGGTTTTATGGACTTCTCACCTTAATGAATTTACCTTGAAGATTGTTATTTTTGCTAATAGTTTCATGCAATCTTATTTTGGTTCGTGATCAGATTTCGTCTGAAAAACATTTTTTTTTAAATTGCACCTTCCGTCTGGTGTACCTTGACATATCTCTAATAACTTTGAAAATCGAATACCTTATACAACCCTTGAAGAGATTATTGATATGACCAAGAGTAAAGCCATCCCTAAAAAAGGCATCGTAGCTAGGCATGATGTAAATGCTTTGATAAATTTGGAAGATTTCCAAAACAATTTTAATAAAACATGCCAGAACCAAAGTACAAAATAAACTCTTATGCACGTTGACATGTTACATACTAAAATGATTTCATAATGTGTCGTACAGATCTAAAATTCCGGCGATTAGAACGCCTTCTAAGTACATGAAATAGTCTAATTTAAAACCTTTTTAATATCTTCATGTGGTTAATGTAGCCGGTTAAGACATTTACAAACCTTGATTGCCTGAGACAAAAACTGTGCTACTTAAATAATCAATTTGACAGTCAGCATCAATGCCGAAAAAGTTATAGGTTTGAACCAAATCTCCTCTCTGAGGAGCCATAGTGTCCGAGAGGTCTAAGTAGGTCATCTACGATATCACAAGCCTATCAATAGTTATCAAAGTTATCATCAATGAGGTTGTGTATTCAAACCCCGCACATGGCATGTGCGTTTGACTCTATTCTTAAATTGTCTAGGACTATCAGTTTTCCTTTCGAAGATCGATGGTATTTTTCAGGCACACTGGCTTTCTCCACCGACCTCCCCAATTAAGCCAGCAATCAGGTATTCAATCTTATTCTTGAAATAACATCACGTTCTGGTGAATTTATCTAAATTACATGTACTCACTAAAAGAGTTAAAACCGTTTTCAATATATGAAAAATACATATAAGTTTTGGAATTTTATTTCGCTATATAGTTTGTGTTTCATTCGTACTGAAAAGAAATGAAAAGGTATGTGAAATAGGAAAAACGTTCAAATGTTACTAGTGAGGTGATATACTGAGTCATTGTCTTTGAAAGAGGATTTCTGCTTACAAGGAAGCTATTAAACTCATTTCCAACTGCTGAAGTTGAACACATCCTTTTCATGGTTGTACAAACGCCATAAAGAATCAGATATGTGTTAAGAAATTATATCTGTTTCACAGATGACGACGGGTATGTTTTAATTGTCGTATGTATGATCCAATCCTCTTTTTCTCGAACTTTACCTACCAAATACCGGCTTTGTAGCTATGAGCATCACGACGGATGTTACATATTGTAGAGCAGGATCTACCCACTCTTCCAGGACATCGCAATGTTTGGTGTGGTTTGTGTTGCTCAGTATTTAGTTATAAGTTACGTTTACGTTTTGTAAACTGTTAATTATTTATAAGGTCAGGTTTTTTAAGTTTGTATTTTAATTTTTCCTAAATGTACTGATCTCGATCATCATTAAAGAGACATAGTTGTTGAATTCGCCGTTTCAGAATCTAATGCATCCTGGGTAATATTTTCAAAAGTGTACACCAAAACGTCCTGATTGCTTAAAAATGAAAATTTAACCAATGACGTGACGTTATCATTTTGGGGTACGAACAATGAAATTACCCATAGTCCTTTAGATTATATAACGGCCAATTGCACATAAGGTGCATCTAAATTGGTGCCGTTTAATATGATTAAAAGATATGAATAACTTGCGTATTCAAATAAGCTTTTGCAGATTGAAATAACTACCCAGTACTTGAATCCTTGTGAATAACGAAAGTAAGTTATTTGTGAAAAAAATATCCCGCTAAAACTTTTTCATACCAGATAATTGTATTGCAAGTAAATACATACATTTTACAACAACAAAAATCTATTGGCTTTTCTACAAAGTACAGAGTAAAAAGTAAAATTACAAAAATACTCAACTCAGAGGAAAATCAATTGGGAAAGTCTATAATCACATGGCAAAATCAAATAACAAAACGCATCAAGAACGAATGGACAAGAAGTGTCATATTCCTGACTTGGTACAGGCATTTTCAAATGTAGAAAATGGTGGATTAAACCTGGTTCTATAGCGCTAACCCTCTCACTTTGCTGACAGTCTCATCAAATTCCGTTATATTTACATCGATGTGTTCACTAAACAGACACAATGAATTAAATAGTAAAAATATGGGTACATCAGTCTTCATCGTATAACAATTTAAAAAGGAACAATTTAACAGAACACAAAAACATCTATCTACAAACACATTCATTGATTTGTGTGTCTGACGTCAGAAAATTGTATACGTCACAAATAAATACATACATTTTACAAAAACAAAAATCTTCTGGCTTTTCTACAAAGTACAGAGTAAGCCATTATTATGAAAATGAGATCTGCAATAATAAAATGTTGTTCAAATTCTGTATTTGAAGTATGACCATTACCCTTTGAAGTATTAATTTTTATAACAGTTTATTTCAGAAAACAAATGAAATCTCACAAAATAAATAGAAACGCATTAGGATTATTAAGGTGATAATATGTTTAAAAGCCAAACAATTAAAGCCATTACAAATGACTCAATGAAAAGTTACTACCTTGATGATACTTTTAAGTGGTATAAACAATATTCAATTAGTCTAAATGGAGGACCGTCCGATAATGAATAGGTGTCAATGTATGCTTTGACGTATAATTATTTTATGCATGCAAATGTTCAACGATGCATACAATTTATTAAAGATTAGGTCACTAATTGTATCCGAACTCTTGATGGGTATACAAATAATTTTCTATTCAGTGTATGTCTTTACCAGGGGCACACTTGTTGTTGCTCTAGAAAAAAATATTTCACGTTGTGCTACTTGTCATCTTTGATAATAACTGTTTTTTTCAAAACTGAGGCTTTTCTTTAAAAGTTGATTCCATGCATGTTATATGCTATGAATAAACACTCGATTTCATATGATTGCTTCAGTTTTTGTTATTGTAAAATTTAACCGAAAAGACAACGTTGACGTTTGCAACTGGTGTCAGCTAGACTGCATTTCTGTTCTGTAGTTAAAAGCGGAGATTTCATATTCATTCACAAAGTTATACTATAAAGGGAGATAACTCAATGTATTCTATTGAGTTTCGAGTTCACAATATGCATTTTAATTTATAATGGTCATACAATTGTCCCTTTATTTTCTCAATTATTTAGCTGATATTCAGTTTTTTATTGCACAAAAATCATTCGATAAGTTCGAAAGTATTTAGCAGGCCAACATAAATAACGAACAACATAAACAATAATACAAGAGAGTTGTCCCATATCTTGCTAAGGCCATATATACCTAGAGGTAAACATCCTTTGTGTTTTGAATAAAAGTATCATTTTGTTAATATCTTTTTAAAAAATACACACAAATGACGATATCGGTTTTTGTTTTATGTGACCAAAGGGACATTTATTAGTTTGCTGGTGACGTCCTCAAGACTGAACAGCCAATAGCAGAGAGGAATATCACTCACATATTACTTTTTAAACAAAAGTATAGAAACTCCAATAACAATCAGCCACATTATACCGCTTTTGATGTTACATTAGTGCATCTTGTATTGATAAATTCATGCATCTTGTATTGATAAATTCATGCATCTCGTATTGTCTTAGATACATATATCAATTCACTAATTTATAGAATGAAGCATTTGTACTTTTGTTATCTATATAGTGTTTTTGGACATTGCTAAAGATTTTACAGTCTTTCAGTATTGGCATGAAAATAGGAATAAAGTATTAATGAAAGTTAGTTACTAGTAACTAATATTTTGAAATCTTATTTCATTAAAGAAAGTATACATCTATACGTATATGAAGGCCGTGCATTTACCTATATTGATTTACCTTTTTTTAAATTGTTATTTGGATGGAGAGTTGTCTCGTTGGCACTCACACCACATCTTCCTATATCTATGTCACGCATATTCAACAGTTTTGAATTTTCAAGTATTTTGGTCTCGAGAATTGCTGAAGAGACAGTGATTGATAGATGTTTTAATGACGTCTTTAAACTTTAAATTCATTGACCGTTGGATTTAAACCGATTATTTTAAGATACGTGTTTTTTTTAATATGAAAAGAAGGAAGGAGATGTGGTATGATTGTTAATTCTAATGAAACAACATTTGTGTAACATTCATTTTGATTTGATAACGTCACTTATTTACATGGCATCAATTGACAATTGATGCTATCAGACGTACGCACAAGCGCAGACGGCATATGACAGATTTTAAATACATGTTGTAACGTTGTTTTCTATCAGTTTCATTAGAATGGAGATAACAATATTGTATTTTAAGCTCCGACGGCATCAATTGAGGATTTGATGGTCGCAAATACCCGTTTACTGTCTCCGCTAACGTGTCGCCATGAAAGTTAATTTGCGACCAACAAATCCCAAATTGATGCCATTGGAGCTTAAAATACAATACAGTTATCTCCTAATGAGACAACTATCCAACAAAGTCCAAATGAAGTGTATGTTGTTATTGGTATTGAACTTGCTTTCAAAACCTGTACTGTTTCTTAAATGTTTTTGATAATTGATTTGTGCTTTGAATTGAACTGATGAGTAAAGTCGTTTCCAACTGATTTCAATTGTTTGTTCTTATGTTGCGCTGTAACATCACTGCCAGCGTAAGGAGTGGATTTGTCACCTGCAAACATGTTTAACCTCGCTAGATTTAGTATGTGCATGTTACAAGTCAAAAGCCTTTATTTCAGTGGTAGTCGTTTGTTGCTGTGTATAATTGTTGTTTGTTGTTTATTGTTTTGTACTAAAATCAGGCTCGTTTAGATAGTTTAACATTTGTCATTTCGGAACCGTTTATAGCTTGCTATGCAGTATTGGTGTTGGTCATTATTGAAAACCATATGGTGATATATAGTTTCTAGCTTCTTCGTGATTTTGTCTGTAGTCGAGAATTGTCATCTTATTATTTTAATATCGTCAGGTGAAGCTAAATATAATCTGGACACTTTATTGCAATTAGTTCATTTTTTTGTCTACTCTCTTTACATTCTATGTATCATTATTACTTGTGGTGTCAGTGTGATTAAATGAGGTTATTTCAAATTCAATCATTTATCTTTGTATCTCAACCAGAAGCTCAAAAATGGTGCATAAAAGAAAATAGAATTAAAACTTTGAACAGAATAAGCACTTCACTCTAACATAACAATATACAAACGGTATAACGGAATACCGTATCAAAAATTATTACAGTCACTGAAACCAAAGGTAAAGTGTTTTAAACGTTTAACCAGTTGATAGACACCTATATACAGTCGAACTCTTTGTATATAAAGGGTTATATTCCGATAAGACAGAATAACGCACGTAATAAACGAAGACACGATCTGGAATTCCTGGAACCTACAGTACAATATCCAAACAAAGAAACAGTTCCATCTTGATTTAAGCTATACATAATTAAGGCTTACGTAATGATTCAAGAACAATTGTCGAAGTATTTTTTTATCAATGTTATTATCATGCAAAGTATCTACATGTACATGACTATAAAAGGATGACTGCTTCATTTTTGCAGTTTAAATCATATTTCTTCAATGTATTGCTATAAATGTGGTGAACTTTAGTATCAGTTGTGACTACTGTATTGTATTTTAAGCTAGGTCTTTGTAAAACGTAGATTTTACTGTCGCAAACTGAGTTTACATAGCGACGCGTATAGTAGCGGAGATAGGTAAACGGAAATTTGCGACAGTAAAAATAAGTTTTACGAAAGCAAAGCTAAAATATCATTCTATTGCCACATATTAAAATGAATATCATTTTAGTGAATATTTTGGCTAAAAGATTCCATAAATGAAAAAACCGCAAAACTGACATATCATCTTTGGCTTCTAAACAATGTGACATCCCATATATACTCCCGATGTCAAGCATGAACACTAGACGTACGCTGATAAATGGTTAAGATATTGTCAAAATGAAAATTTTAAGGCAAAAATGTGCCTTTTTTAGGTTTTCTTTGGGAAATTACATACCAAACAATTGCGGTTTTCAAAATGGTAGTCTTTCCTTAGTTAAGGACTGGAAAAGCGTGGAATCTTACTCTTCAAAATATACGTCGACGTCCAATGAATATTATCGTTCTAAACGAATTGCATTAGAATGTATTATATCTTTATCCTTATTGTAAATAATTTGTTGTAAGGAAACAGTATGTTAGACTCTAAATATGTGTGTTTATGT
Organism: Mytilus trossulus; assembly: GCF_036588685.1. NCBI lineage: Eukaryota > Metazoa > Mollusca > Bivalvia > Mytilida > Mytilidae > Mytilus > Mytilus trossulus. The sequence goes on along the minus strand of NC_086382.1, from coordinate 24,307,534 downwards.
GGTACCTAACACTACAGGGGGGATAACTTTGTAAAAATCAGCAAAACGTTTTAATCCCTTACGATGATGACTGATGTTCCCATATTTTGACTATTTTATTGATTGTGACTGTTTATTTAACGCATCATGTAAATGTAACGGAATTTGATGAGACTGTTATTAAAGTGAGAGGGTTAGCGCTATAGAACCAGGTTTAATCCACCATTTTCTACATTTGAAAATGCCTGTACCAAGTCAGGAATATGACAGTTCTTGTCCATTCGTTTTTGATGCGTTTTGTTTTTTGATTTTGCCATGTGATTATGGACTTTCCAAATTGATTTTCCTCTGAGTTCAGTATTTTTGTGATTTTACTTTTTGTATTGTTAGGCAAATATTAAGCTTCTCAATGATCAAAATTAGTGTTTGTCAAACTGTTATATATCCAATAAAAATTTTCCGAGAAAGTGTGTGGTTCAATGCTTTTGATTTTTTTAAATTTTTGTCTAAGGGTCAAAGTAAATATTTTGTCAAAATGTTATAAAAATCAAACGAGCCAAATTTATTTTAATCAAGGTGTTCGGTACCATCTTTGTGTAATATCCTATTACGTCTATATGAATATTTTGTAAAGAAAAACACGTTTTTCAATGGTAATAACGATAAAAAGACAATTCCGAACCAAAAAGCATGCTTATGCTTGTTCATAGCTAGAAAATGCCGGAAGAGTTTCTGGAATATAATATGTTTTCATAAATATTTCCTTTGTTAGTTTAAGTACAATTTCAAATTCATCTTTTTCAAAGTTTTTTTTTAGTTTAATGTATAATTGGGGGAAAACTTTCAACCGGGAATACCATATTAAGTTATTTAAAGATATTACCATGCAAATGAAAATCGTCATGATTAAAAATGGGAACACGTCTTCTGTGATTTGAAGATATACATGATTATTTGTATAATCACTGGGTATTAAAAAGATGTTAGTATTTGTCAATTGATGCATTTGGTATTTGAACTGCGTCCTTTTCAATATTTGTATTTCTTCAACAAATTTTTTGAACTCATTAAATTATGAATCATTGTCTCATTGCAATAATCTATAAATTTGGAAGCGAAGGCTTTTAAGTAACTGAAACTAAACATACTTATCTAGTTAGTCATCTGGAAATGGTCAAAAAATTAACTTACAATTATGAAAAATACTGTTATCAAACAAAGCATTATAATGTACGAGACAATCAAAAACAAAATATCCAATCCATAACTTACATCCTTCCAATTTACATTTCCGTGGGGAGAAGAAGTTTTACAAATTGCAGGTTTTTCATCGGTAATTGGAACTACAGTAACAATATTGTCTTTTCGGGTCCATGGTAGTCGAGATCCAATCAGTTTCCAAAAAGCATTCATTTTCTTCTTGTCTTCTCTGTAGTAAATATACGATATGCATATGGACATAACAACTATAACACCACTGATTACGATAGTCATTATCATTATGATTAACAAGTAACACATGGGATTCGACGAGGCTGGTATAGCTGCAGAGACTAAGGTAAGGAAAATGGCGTATGACAGAAGTATAGTCATTCCCAGTCCTATGCGTTCTCCGGAGTCAACAGGAAGTAGAAACACTAGCGGGTTTAGTAAACCAAATAGAATGGTTGGACACACTACCATAACACTATAATATAAAGACTCTCGTTTGATTGTAAGAAAAATCTCAAATGTGGAATACTGGTTCCATATCACAGCCCGTGAATGATATGATGTAAGATTCCAGTTGGAGTTTGGTGTGTAGAACAACATGCTTATTGGATCTGAGCTTTCTATTAACACGGCAGTTTCTGCTGAAAGTCCCCATACCGCGAACTTCAAATTACATGTTTGTGAATCGTAAGGGAATTTCGATATGTCCGTAGTACACTTAGCTGACAATATACCACCTAAACCCAAGGATACATTTCCGTCACTGAAAATAGTAGCAAGATTGTCTGTATTCCCTTCAATCGGTGATAAAATATCGACGGCGTTTACTAAAGTCATTGGAGGCTTCCAGATGTGTTTACTTGACAAAATAGTGTACGGTATGTTACCAT